>NW_026999194.1:0-36593 GCF_035044405.1 Drosophila montana
TCATAGCGATGTTTGAGTCAGTCGTCAAATATTGAAAAGTTGCAGCATCTCCGCTTATGTTTGTCTGGCCCCGCGTTGGATTCGGTTCGATCGTTGGAGTTTTCCGATGCCAATTATCGTGTTGCTCTGGATATTCTAAATAGAAGATTTAGTAACAAACGTCTTGTTTTTCAGGCACACATCAATGGGATTCTTGGGCTCAAGAGGGTAGATTCGGAGCCGGCTTCAAAACTGCGTGAGTTCTCGGACAAGGTCAATTCGCATATTCGTGCGTTGCAGACCTTGGGCAGTTTGGAGCAAATTTCAGGATGCATAATAGTGCAGACGCTGCTTCAAAAGATGGACACTCAGAATCAGACCACATGGGAGGAGGCCGCAGGCATTGACAAAATCCCGACAACCGATGAGTTCTTCACATTTCTGGAAAGGCGTAGTCACAGGCTGGAGAGCGTGCAACATGCCATGTCATCCCATATGACCAATTCACAGGTGGGCAAATCCAACCATAACACTAACCACAGCAAAAGAGCGCTTGTAGCTGAGACTAACCAAAATGGGTGCTGCTTTTGTGATGCATCTGGTCACGGGATCTACATATGTAGTAAGTTCGGAAATTTGTCTCCATTCCTTCGGCATAAGGAAGTCAAGAAACTGGCACTTTGTTATAACTGTCTAAGGAAGGGACACCAAACTCGGTCTTGCAGTAGAAGTCATTGTCGTACTTGTGGAGGAAAGCATCATACCCTACTACATTTTGCTACTTCACCAGAAGCTAACACGTCGACACCAGTACATACATCGTCTGATTTGAGCGCCGCCAATTCGACACACTCTCACTCCACTACCTCTCTTGCTGTCCAAGGTCTTCATTCTGGTGTTGTGCTCTTGGGTTTGCAGTGGTACTGGTATAAAACAGCTCTGGTTCCTTAGTTCCCTGTAGGGGCTTATTAGACTCAGGCTCGTAGTTGCACATGGTCACATCCCGTTTCGCACAGAGACTTCAGTTAAAGAAAACCAGGTCGTCGACAGTTGTCATGGGTCTCGGAGACACAGGCGTCTCTACTGAAGGATCAGCTGTTAGGATTCACATGAAATCACAAGACTCTGATTATTCAGCCGATTTTGATGCTCTTGTGACTCCATCAATTACCGATAGTCAGCCTAGCTTCATCATCGATACATCGGACTGAAAAAATCCCTCGAACATAAGGTTGGCTGATAAGCGAGTGGATCTTTTAATTGGAGCGAGCCTTTTCTATGAGCTTTTGTGTGTTGGGCAAATTAGGCTTTTGCCAGAACTACCTCTTCTGCAAAAAACTCATCTTGGCTGGGTCGTGACCGGTGGGTATGAGAGACTGCGCAGTACCTCGATGTTGGCTGCTGGCCTCACTCCTGACAGCGAAGCTGGTCAGTTGGTCGTTCGTCTGGATGAGTTGGTTCGTCGTTTTTGGGAAACTGAAAGCTTGGAAGAGCCTATGGTAAAAGCCATCAAAGAATAGTTGGAATACGAGCAGCACTTTGCCAAATACTTCTCCGGCTTACCATCCGGCGAGTATTCACTTCGGTTGCCTCTGAAGCGGAGTGCAGAGCTTCTAGGAGAGTCTTATGGCCAGGCTTATCGTCGATTTCTCAGTCTTGAGCGAAAATCGGTAAGGAATTTGCATCTAAAGGAGCAGCACTCGGCATTCATCAAAGAGTTTCTGGATCTAAATCACATATTGCGAGTTAGTCCAGAGTTGAGTGGCTGTTGTAAATACTTCCTCCCACATCATTGCGCCTTGAAGGAAGACACCACCACAACTAAGATGCGTGTTGTGTTCGATGGCTCAGCGACGACTGATTCCGGACATTCTCTTAATGATGTACTGATGGCGGGACCAATCATTCAACCTAGGTTGTTTCACGTTCTGATTCGCTACCGCACATATCCTGTTGCTCTGACAGCTGATATTTTTAAAATGTATCGCTGTGTCCGAGTGACTTCGCCTGATAGTTACTTCCAGTGCATCCTGTGGAGGGACTCGCCTGAGAAGGACATCGAAATCTTTAAATTGGGTACAGTAACATTCGGGACCAAATCAGCATCATTTCAGTCCGTGCGCGCAATGCACCAGTTGGCCTTTGATGATCGTGATGCATTTCCAATTTGATAGGATACCATCAAGCAGGAGTTTTACGTTGACGATTTCATAACCGGAGCCAAGTCAGTTGCTGAAGCCAGAGAGAAAATTCGTCAGACGGCTGGAATATTGTCTCGTGGAAACTTCAAGCGTCGAAAGTGGTGTTCCAGTCACCAAGAAGTCCTCGATGGAATAGCCTATGAAGAAAGGGGACAGTACTTGAAGTTCGATGATGGAAGAAATGTCACCAAGGCCCTTGGTCTTGTTGGGATCCAGCGATCGACCGGTTGCTATTTTCATTTTCTGTTCTACATTCTACTGTTAAACCCTGCAGGCTCTTAGTTCTGTCTATTGTTGCTCCTTTTTATAATCCGCTTGGATTTTTGGGACCAGTCATAACTAAAGCAAAGATTTTTCTTCAACAGCTTTGTAAAGACAAATGAGCTTGGGATGAAAGCTTGCCGATTGCACGTGATACGACCTGGATGGAGCTATGCTGCAGTTTTCGCAACATTCGCCATGTATCGTTTCCCAGAGTGGTACTCTTCGAAGGAGCTGATGTTGAAATACATGGATATTGCGATTCCAGTGTGGATGCTTATGGAGCCTGCATCTACATGGTGGCCAGAAGTCCTTATGTGGAGCGAAGCTGCTGGCTAATCTGATGCTTGAAGTCAAGCGCACAGGCATCTTTGTCAGCCAGTTTTATTGCTGGTACGATTCGTCCGTTGTCCTATCCTGGATAAGAAATGAGCCCTTCAAATTATATGTTTTCGTGGCAAATCGTGTGGCTGCCATACAAGAACTCACTGCCAGTATGGAGTGGCGATATGTTCCGACGGACAGAAATCCAGCTGACATTCTTCTAGAGGCACAGTTCCCGACGTCCTAGCCCAATCGGAGCTCTGGTGTCGTGGTCTATCGCATCTATTAGATGGTCGTCTAAATTGGCCGGCATCCTGTCTGCCTGAAACTCCAACCATTGAATTAAGGAAAAGAGTACTGATCATTAAGTCTCCACATGCAGATTTAACTCGGGGATGCAAGCACACAAACTCATTTGCCTCCATGCAGCGCACATTCGGCTATGTGTACAAATTCATGAAGCGTATAAGGCATCATGGACTCACTGTTGCAGACATTCATCACGGCAGTCGGATTTTTCTTCCGGATGTACAGAGAGCGAACTTGTGGGATGACATCAAGAAGATTCATTCTCAGTCTCATGGAAATCCAGCTTAATCGCCTCTCTTGTACCATTTCTGGATGAAGGTGACATCCTCCGTGATGGTGGCCATCTTAGCAATTCATCTCTGGACTATGATGCGCAACATCCCATATATTGCCTTGGCGTCATGCATTCACCATAGCTCTTATCGTTCAGTTTCATGAGAGGAAGCTACACACTCGTCCCCGCGCACTTCTACCCAAAATTCGACATCAATATTGACCGATTGGTGGATTGAGAACAGTCTCTAAAGCAGTCAGCAGATATGTGAGTTGCTTCAGAGCGAGGCCTAGTTTCGTCGAGCCCGTGATGGCAAGTCTTCCAAGGGAGCGTCTGGAAGCCGTTCGAGCGTTCACCAAAACTGGAGTCGATTATTGCGGACCTTTCCTCTACAAGTTTTAAGTTCGTACGAGGCCGCCCGTCAGCGTCTTCATTTGCAAGGCAATGCACCTAGAGCTAGTCAAGGACCTATCGACTGCTACATTGTTGTGTGCCCTGAAGCGATTCACATGGAAGCAGTTCTGCAGATCTCCCTAGCCGATGACATCGAGTGGAAATTCATTCCCCCCCTTTCTCCGCACTTTGGTGGACTATGGGTGGCGGCAGTGAAATTGGCCAAGCACCTTTGATGAGCTTCGTACTCTCGCTTTCAGAGAACTTAAAAGATCTAGATGTCCTGACTCCTGCTCATCTACTGCTTGGTAGTCCTTCAACAACCATCATCGAGCCAGACTTGACAAAATTAAACTACGACCGTTTAGATGGCTGTCAGCGTGTGACACAGCTACAACAGGTGCTTGGGCTCGATGGCATGAAGAGTACCTCACCTTACTACAACAGCGAGCTAAATGGCGCATTCAAACACAAGCGTTGTGCGTCAACGACATGCTGCTCGTTACAGACGAAAATCTGCATCCCATGCGGTGGCCACTTGGTAGGGAAGTAAACTTGATTCCTGAAGGATGGAGTAAATCGTGTAGCTGATCTGAAGACCACGGCTAGAATCATCCGAAGAGCCGTAAACAAGCAAAGCCTGCTGCCCCTTGAGGATTCTATTGAAAGTCAGGCTTCCAACGGGGGAGTATGTTGGATTCTGCAGCAGCCGCATCAAATCAGTATAAGCAAACATTCATGTAAACATAAAAAGAGGTCGTAATCTTAGTTTAGTGAAACAGCTGTTTGTTGTAAACAAGGTTGGCAAGCCTCTCTTGCACTTGTCGCAGCTGCTATGAATTGCACATTCTCTTTATCTAGTTCAGTTGTTCGTGTTGATCGAGGCGAAGCGAAGAACTTTTTCTGAGCCACAGCCAAATAATTTTGCAATTTATATAAATTCGATAAAATAAACTATTTTATAACGTGTTGTTGTGAAAAGTCAAAATTGACTATTTCTTGGCGAAAGCTTCAAAGCTAAAAAACATTAGTAACTCAACATATCATATGATAAATAAATAATTCTACGTCATTGCCGGCTGGCGTGGCCACTACCTATAAATAATAGCGATCGCTTATAATTAATACTAATAATTAAGTTGATATAATGTTATGTAAAATTAGGATTAATTATATGACTTCTTTTTTATTTTTTTTTTATTGTTTGTTTATTGTATTGAATAAAAAATAGCATACATTTTTATTACAAAACAGTTCGCTTAGGTGATATTACGCCAAGCCTGGTTGAGTCCTCAGGCTTTATCGTGGACAAACGTCAAAGGCGGCTTTTTGAGTAAGGCTGCATCGTCACGTAGGTAGTCGGGGGACTCTGGGGCGTCTCCTATGTCGTGGTTGCAGGAGGTCCTTGAACGATCTTCTCTTGAGCCTCCTGACTACACACCTCCCAGCGAGGTCTCTTGCTACCCGGCTGCAGTGTCGCTGCAAGCGTTCGTTGTACCGGTTGGCGAATGCTCCGACTTGGCTTTCTATGGTCTCCATTTTGAGGTCTCTGTGCAAGGTAGAATTTCTGACGTACCAGTTAGCACCGGTAATTTGGCGCAAGGCCAAGTTTTGGAGTGTCTGAATCCGTCTTCGATTTGTCCGAGATGCAATGCCCCAAACCTGAATACCGTATCTCCAAGTTGGTGCCACTACGACGTTGTAAATTGCCCGTTTGCAGCGAAGTGGCAATGGGCTGTTGGGGCTTAGTAGCCAGTTGGCCTTGGCCATCTTATAGCGGCACTGCTTAAGAAGGCCGTCGATGTGCGCCCAAAAACGAAGCCTCTTATCCGGTACAATTCCAAGATACTTGGCGCTTCTGCCAGGGTGAAGGGGCTACCGTCTATCCAGACTCCTGGAGCCTTGCCACGCCTCAGTGTGTAGTTGACCGCCTGGTACTTCGAGGCATTGAGCTTGATGTTCCATCTGCGTGTCCAGCTCTCAAGCAAGTGGATGTATTCCTGGGCACCGTCAGTGGCTTCATACTCGCAGTGGGCGGAGTAAAATATTGCCACGTCATCGGCAAATGTGGCCATCAAGAATTTGCCTGGGGTGGCAAACTCGTGTAGTTCATCCGGAGTGGGGATGTCTGCCGTGTACAAATTGTAGAGAAAGGGGCCCAGTACGCTGCCTGGGGGACACCCGCCATCATTTTGCGGGCAGGAGAGATTGCTGCTCTAACTTTGACTTCGAATTTTCGCTCCATTTGATAAGAGCGCAGAAGTAGGAAGAAGGGGGCGGGAAGACTCATCTTGATTTTCTGGAGCAATCCATCAATCCAGACTCGGTCGAAGGCCTGCTTAACGTCTACAAAGACTCCATAGCAGTAGTCTTTGTCGTCGTAAGCCTTAAGAATATGGTTAATCACTCTGTGAACCTGTTCAACAGCGCCATGCCCTCCGCTGAATCCAAATTAGTGATCTGAAAGGATGGCCATGTGATCCATAAGCCTTGAAAGTCGGGCGACAATCAGTCTTTCCCAGACCTTCGACAAGGAAGGCAGGAGACTGATCGGTCGATATGACTCAGGGTCATATTCCGGCTTGCCCGACTTATGGATCATATGGATCCTCGCTAACTTCCACTGGACAGGGAAGTGTTGCGTCCTTAATATGGCGTTGAAGATCAACGTTATAAAAAGAAGCGTGCGCATTGGTAGGGCCTTCAGAGTGGTGTGGCATATTCCATCATGGCCCGGTGCTTTAGCCCTGGGAAGGACTTTGACGACGTTGATCACCTCCTCCACGCGGATGGGGCCGATAGGTGGTGACATCTGTAGCGGTGTCTCCAACGCTCGGGTTGTTTCATCGAGCTCTTCTGGGCAGTCTAGATCGAAAGGTGTAAACCGTTCCTCCAGGTGGCTGGCGAAGGTATCAGCTTGCTCTTCGTCTGTAAGGCAGTATTAACCATTGTGGTGAAGAAGGGGAACGGTTCTCCAGGGTTGGCGCTTCAGGTTTTTAGTTGCTCGCCAGAGCGAGTATCCTGAGTCATGGGTATAGTCCATGCTCTCCAACCTTTTAGAGAAGGATGCGTCTTTGTGTCTGCGAAGGGCCTCCTTGAGTTGCCGCTCCGCTCTTCGCCACTCCGCCTTGTCCCACGGATGCTGTGTCTTCTTGAGCCTGCGTCTGCACCGCCTTTTGATCCTGAGTAGGTTGGGTATGTCTGCGGGCAGCCCGTTGCCAG
Source organism: Drosophila montana (assembly GCF_035044405.1). NCBI lineage: Eukaryota > Metazoa > Arthropoda > Insecta > Diptera > Drosophilidae > Drosophila > Drosophila montana. The sequence goes on from NW_026999194.1 coordinate 6,964, forward strand.
CATTGTCCAGCCGCCTGGCAACTGGTGGGGAGGTGGCTTCGGCTGCTGCTGCGTGAATCTTTGCGTTGAGCAACTCAATCGCGTCCTCTACATCTCGTCCAGTGCAGATTTCGGTGTTGAGTTGAATACTTTCACTCATCTGTCTCTGGAAGACACCGAGATCAGTGCGTGCGTTGATCAGCCTCGGTATTGCGCTGACCACGCTGGCCATGCTCTCCAGGGCAACTATCAAGGCCAGGTGGTCGCTGGGGAGATCCCAATCATCAGCGATTGAGAGGCACTGGTCAGGGATCCCCTGGTAGATGGCGAAGTCTATACAAGACGGAGTGCCTCTGCTGCGGTACGGGTATCTTGTGGGAGAACCTATGGCCAGTACCTTCGCTTGACGATGCGCTAGGCTGCAAGCTAGTTGAAGGCCGCGCGCATTGCTGTTATTTGCACCCCACAGCCAGTGAGGTGCATTCCAGTCGCCTCCAACCAGATATCTGCTTCCAGCCTAGTTGAGTATGACGCTGAAATCATCAGTTGCCGTCTGCTCATTTTCTTGCAATAGACTGCTCTAAAATCCACGTTACCAGCATCAGTGGAGACTTTCACAGCCGAGTATTGGTAAACACGATTAGTAATACTCAATTGCGGGAAATGAACCAAGTTACTCCGGACGAGGACAGCGCAGCCACCGCTAGCTGAGCGATTTTGAATCCAGTGTACAGGGTATGCCTCGAAGCCAAAGATTTTGGGGAAAGTTGGACCGTTTGTTCTAGTTTCTTCGCTGTTTACGAAGCTTAAGTTCGGAGAACGACTGGTTCTAAGCGTTTTACAAAATGAACTTAAGCTAGCTGCGCAACCAATGCTCCCGCGGAGCCTCCATCACTGTCCCAACAGTGCAGCGTTAGCGCCTCGGGCATGGTGACGGATGACCGTCACGACTGGCAACATAGTTGCGACTCATCCGTTTCGGTCATCGGCTTCTCTTAATCGCTGGGTCAGCAGATGCCGGGAGTCAGTGGTTAACTGCCCCCTCTTGAAGACCAATCGTCCTCGGTCGTATTGTAGTCCTTCATAATTTCTGCGATTTTTAGGGCGTTACGATATTTTCTTTAAAGCCGAAGGATCCAGTAGACTATCGCTCCCAGGGCACAAGTCAATAATATTATGCCGAGAGCTATCTACGATTTTACCCCGACTGCGGCACTTTATCTGACATCTCTTATGAATTGCGGATTTGCCTCGCTCAGCCGGTGGATGTACGGCAGACTGAGCACCGTGTCGTGCCGCTGATATTGAGTAGCGGAGATGCTGCCACTGCCGGAAATCGACTTTGTATGCTGTTGCGGTTCAAATATCGCGTGCCGTTAATGATTGCGTACGCACTGAACGTGACGAGGTTCGTCCCGCTGGTGTTAATAGCAGCACAGTCGTCATGGGCAAGGGTGGCACTGCGATTGCTCACGATAACGATGCCGTCGGCTTCTATAGTTACAGGGTCGAGATGGCGTGGTTGCGTCAGGCAATGCGCCGTGCCTCCGGAGTGAAGACCTTGCGCACAGGTGTCGTCTCTGGCTGGCCTGCAAAACGTGGAAAGTTGCCATCTGTGAGCAGTTCGCTATGGCCAACATTTTACCGTCGCAATCGGCCACCAGGTTGTCATGGAGCTGGAGTGTTGAACCGTTGTTGGCGACAGGAAAGATGATTATTTTTCTGCACAGCTTGCTTAAAATAGAAAATTGGATTTTAAAATGTATTAAATTATCCCTAATACTAGACACTTTCAATATGTCGGTAATTGGAGTCCCTGTAACTTGGTCAGGGAGGATTGTTGTAAGATCAGAGTGATCTACAATAGCTGGATTTAATACTTAAACTTTTTGAAGGGTAAAAGTGAGCATAAGATTTCCTATTTTTGTGGTTAACATTCTATTGCAGGTTGCAAGGGATTCAAAAAGGTGGCCGGTATCGGCCTTTTTGCTTTTCGAAATTTGGAGGATCATATTAACGGTCTCGGTAAGCTGATTGATTTTCTAGTGGGTCTTTGAGTTTATGGCAATTTGTCTATTGTTTGCATCGACTAGCTGTGTCAGCATCAGTTCTATGTTCCTAAAGTCATTTGCGTCCGGAGTGTCCGCCACAACCTTAAGGGCTGTTCCCAGAAAGTTAAGGCTTCTCACCTTGCGATGGTGCACATCGAGGGCAGACAACATGTCCCGTATGTGTCCTGTGTCGATTTCCAAAAGTGACCTCATGTGGGTCTGCGGTAACATGTTCGTCAACTTGGATAGAACCGTTATACTCAACCGTTGCCTGTGGAATGATATCTACTGTGTCCACGATTCCCCTTTGAAGCTTCAAGTATGTGGCTATCTCCAGAAGAGTTCTATGGAACCGCTCTACTTGCCCGTTTGACGTGCTGTGGAATGGTGGCGCATTTACAATGTTTACTCTGTAATTGTTCTACATCATGGACCTAATAGTCTCTGATTTGAATGCGAGCTCTTTATCGCAATATATCTGTTTGGCCAAAGGGAAGATATTCATCAAAACTAACAATGAGGGTCTTGTGTCTTCTAACGTGCGGGATGCGATAGGCTGCACGACCGCAAACTTCGAAAACTTGTCTGTGCAGGTACGTACTTCGCAAATTCTACAGTTTAGGACAACCTCATTGGCGAGCTTCATCATTTTTAGAAAATAATATTCCAACATGACCTGCTTTATGTTTTCTTGACCAGCCTAATGGGCTCTATTGTGCCCTCTAGTAATGATTTCTATTCTGTCACTGACGTCGAAAACGACGGCCACGAAATTCTTACAATACCAATATTTTGTGGAGGGGTAGGCCTTTACCAGCTCATACTGGAATCAAACCAAAGTTGGAAGGTTGCAGTGAATCGCATTCACCACATTTGGGTTGACAACAGCTTTAAGCGTTTCAAACACTGTATCTCGATCAATGAAGTTTATCAGGGGGCGAGTCTTCTCGCCAAACAAAATGAAATTTCTGTTTGGAGGGAAGCGGGCTTCCTCATATACAATCTGATTCCGGAAGCAGTTTAACGGCTTCTCTATGGAATCGATTGTGTACGACAAGGACAATTCCATGTGAATTGTCGCTGCGACTGACTCCAGCTCGAAAATTTTTGCCCCTGTCTCGTCAATGCGAGCCTTCCAACGCTTGACTTTGGCGTTGGGGTAACCTTCGGATACCCAGAACGTAAGCGGCTGGTGGTCTGTAAAAATATTTATGTCCCTAACCCCGTAGAAGAAGTTCGTAGCTTAGCCAACGCCTAGACGATTGACAGCAATTCTCGCTCGTTAGTCGCGTAGTTTGCTTCTCTGTCCTTAAACGCGCGGGATATTATTGTTATAGAGCGGCCATTTTGAGACAAAACAGCCCCTATGCCGTAGGCAGAAGCGAAATCCTTGATAAAGCAATGGCAACAGCTTGCTAATCCCATGAACGACCTCACTCCAAATACCGCTATCGGCTCAGGGTACTTCTGAATGACTTTTACCTTTCTAGGGTCCGATTTTGCACCGTTCTTTGTCACTATGAAGCCGAGGTACTCGACACTTTCTATAAAGAATTGTGACTTTTCGTATGCCACACGCATGCTTGCGTCTAAAAGGCTTTTTAAAACCCAGTCGACATGCCTGAAATGATCCGACTCGTTTTCCGAAAAAACGATAACGTCATCGACGTAAACATAGCACGATTTTCCAATCTGCTCGCGCAGAACGTCATCTATGGTTCTTTGAAAAACGCTCTCTGCATTCTTCAAACCAAAAGGGAGTCGACAAAATGCGAACTTCCCACTGTTAATCGAAAAAGCTGTTTTTTCACGATCTCGTTCTGCCAGAGTAACCTGGTGATAACCTGATTTCAGGTCGAGCGTCGTTAAGTATCTGGCATTACCTATATTAGCTAATATCACAATGATGCTTGGCATCGGATATTTGTGGCGACTAAGAATATCATATCTATCTCCTCTATTCTCCGCCGTATGAACGGCAGCATGGACCCTCCCCTAAAAAATTACCGCTATCACTTTCGTAGTCAGGTCCGTTTTCATCGTCAATTACAGCAACAGAGTCTTGTGTCGCGTCTGCGTAATCTGTACCCCCTTCAACGCCTGCCTGCAGGTGATCTACCCTTCACCGCCTTTGACCTGGCATACTATCGGATCCGGTGAGGCGTTTGTTTGCCTAGCCCTGGTTGGTGTTTAGCCTCCCAGAACCTTGGTTCGTCTACTTAACCTTTGAGGACGAAGGATACACTCCGGATATACTCCGGCGCATTATCGCCTCTGGCCCTAGCCTGGGCCCTGTCTGACGGCTGGCCGTTTTGCTTTTTGAAGTGCGGGCTCTTGCTCAGAACACCTTGGGGAACCCGTTTTCGTTCCTGTTGCTGTTGCTGTTGCTGCTAACGCCCTTGCATACGCTGATCTTGGGCCAGCGCAAGTGCCGTCGGCAGGTCTAGTGGATGGCCCGGAAACAACACATCGGTTAAACTACGCTTCAGCCCGGAGATGAACACGCGGAGCACGTCACCCCTAAACTTCTCACACATGCACGTTGCCAAACTTTTGTCGTAGGTTATGTGGGCTTTATTCGTGAGTAGGGTGAGCTTCTTTTCAACCTCATCATAGTATTGTAAGATTCACAGACCGCCCTGCCTGAGTGTGTTGTAAGCGGCGTGTGCGGCTTGTCTCATAATTCCCCGTCGATAATTTCTACATCCCTATAAACCTTCACCTCTGGCACTGAGAGGTGTGTGCTCTTTAGTCTGGAAGAAACCTCTGAAATTGTTTTATCCAGGTCCTGCCTTAAGCTGGCTTCTCTTCTACTGAATTCTTGCGCTTGCGATGCCAGTGCGCTCTGCACTGTAGCGGCAATAATCGCGCGCAACTGTTCTGGGTCCACTCTGACACCCGCAAGTTATCAAAGCCTCATATTAAGCTCAATAAAACACTATCGTCACTGTCGTAGTGGAGTTGTCCGTTCTCGTTGGAACCGCAGTCACTCATTCGACCGCGAAAACCAAGCTGTGCTAACCCGAATATATGACATTCTCTTTACATTAATATTGTTTAACTTAAGAGAAAAAAAAGTTTTCGAATGATTTTGTCAGAAATAACCCCTTGCTCACTTGTGACAGAAAAAGGATTATGATAGAATAATTTCAACTTTATTTAATTTAATTTTCCATTATATTTTTTTCTCACTTTGCATGGTAACTCACATTTTTAAACGTATATATCTAATAACTATTAGATAGCAGCCTCCCTTGCTGCAGTGGCTGAATATTTTGTTTTGTTTTTCACAGCGCACTGTTCGTAGTGCTTGGGTTGATTATTGTTGGGCGCCAATTAGCCAATATCGCCTTCCTGAGAATGTTGTTAAGACGTCGATGAAGGTGATGCTGACGGTGATCCAACTAGTTCGCTGTTTACGAAGATTAGGTTAGAAGAGCGACTGGTTCTCCTTAATCACTGGCCTTGTGGCTCAGTAATGCAAAGATTATAATTATCAATTTGTACCGCCAATGCCGAAGCGATATATTTCCGAACCGGTGGTTCGTCTCAAGAACAATATAAAACTAAACATTAAAGTGTTTTACAAAATGAACTTAAGCTAGCTGCGCAACCAGTGCTGCCTTGGTGCCGCCGTCGCTGCCCTAAAAGTGCAGCGTTAGCGCCTCGTGCATAGTGTAGGATGACCGTCGCGGCTTGCAACATAGTTGCGACACATCCGCCACGCGCATGACTGCGGTCATCGGCTTCTCCGGGAGTCAGTGGTTAACTTATACATAATATTTATATATTTTTTTTGCATTCGTTCATTTAATTAATATATCTCTCAATTACCGAAAATTCGCCTTTTAATAATTTAAATTTTTGATATCCAGCCGGCTTGCACTTGGCTCTGGATATTTTTCTTTTCTAAATTTTCTTGCTCCCAACAACAAAAATCGCTCTCCCTTTCAAATTGTCTAGAGTCACGCTGAGGAAATGGTGGCACCGATAGTCGCGCCCCCCTCGAGTCTATCGATAACTTTCCTTTAATCGGAAATCCTAAACACAGCGTGTCGTTTTGTTTCAATATTTCAACTGCCGTCGTTTGAAATAAACGAATAGTTAACTCTGTCTTGGGTCACTCGATTTATAATATTATAGGGTACTGCTATGTTGTTGTTACTGAAATTTTTAGCTTTTATGGCCTTTTCAGTATGCTTAAGAAATGTCACATATTCAAATATCACATATTGGTGTTCCATTGGCAAGTGTCGGTTGTCGCTAACTGGTGAGTGGAAACAGTACCGCTTCTTTAAATAAACAGCTGATCGAGTTGCTTTAATTTACCTAAGCGCCGCAAAGTTTTCCCTTCAAAAGTCAAAAAACACTACCTCGAAGTAGGGGCTCCATTTAATGGACTCTGCGGGATTTGGCCATTTTTGAATGTTAAAAACTGTGGGATATTTGAAAAATGTGACATTTTTGAAAAATGTGTTATATGTGTTTTCTTATAGGAAATCGTATAGGCCGCATTTTACACATTTTTCAAGAACGTCACATTTTCAAAAATGTGTAAGAAATGTGGACAGTGGAATAAGGCTATTTCCACTAACAGTATAGTTAGTTATAGTTATGCATAGATATGTCAAACAGCAGAATAATCGGATCACGATAAATCGCAACGACTGAGCCCCATGGGTGCCCGCGACCATTTTAGTGTGCCCAGATAGAGTAAGACTGCTGAGAGTGGCTGCCCAACGCCGGCCTCGAAAACCGAAAGTTCAGTATGTAGCCGCATCCGCTCTGCGCACGACGTCGCTGCGGCTGATGATTTTTCCTAATATATGTAAGTTAATTTTAAATCCTTACAGCCCAAATATATATGTGTATATGCGTGTGCAGAGTGTGCCTCACTCCCACTCATTGCTTTGCGCGCTTGTGTTCATCTCTTTTTCCGTGCATAACTTCTCAAAAAACATACATATGTTAGTGTTGTGTGAATGTGCGCACAAGTAGATCACGGCGTTTGTCCGCGAGCCAGAGATATTTTCTTTAATTGTGTGCCCTTTGTGCCTGTGGTAGCAAAAAGCACACACATTCAAATGCTCTATCTTGTATTTCTTCTGAGTCACATAAACTTGGCCACCAAGAGCATGTTAGCGAGATTAAAAGAGCTGCAAGAAGTAGTCAAAACGCAGCTCACGGAAAACCAGTGCAAGCGATGTACCGAAGAGGCCCATAAGCAGCCGAGCCATGCTGAAGCAAGCGGCGGAAGCATACCTAAATGCGACAAGGCAACACAGACGGAAGAAAGCGGTGCAGGCACTAAGCCACCGACAGCGGCGCAAAAATCGAGGAATTCGACATACCAGTCGAAGCGACGCCCACTATGAGCACGGCCTACGGAGGAACACAGATCGCCACGCTGGTCCTGCAACCGAGTCTAGCCAAGAAACTGCTCGAAACTGGCAAGGTCCGCATAAGATGGGTGATATGCCGAACACGTCGAAAGATTGATCCAAAGAGATTCTACCGATGTATGGGATTCGGCCATACATCCACCAGGTGCAAGAGCCAGCATCCGTTTGGAAAAGGGACGTGTTTTAAATGCGCAGGTACTGGGCACAAGTCTGGACAGTGCACGCATGAGGCAAAGTGCATCCTCTGCACAAGAATGGGCGCGGGCACTAGCCAAGCCGCGCACTCAACTCTGAGCAGGAACTGCCCAGAGTATAAGAAGGTCTACAAAGCGCTTAAAAATGGTTAAGTTCCTGCAACTTAGCCTAAATCACTGCAGAGCAGCCCAGGATCTGCTCGCACGAACGGCACGGGAAAAGAGAATCGATGTAGCCATCATTAGCGAGCCGTATACACCCAAACATATCGGAGTGTGGCACGAAAGCTTGGACGCTGGAGCAGCACTGTGGAGCTGCGGACAGGCACAATACCAGCTCACCCAACGGATTGCTCACAAAGGGTTTGTTAGGGCAAAATGTGGCCGCATATACGTTTATAGCTGCTACATACCACCAAGCATCCCCCTGGCTGAGTACGCAGCCATCGTTGAAGACATCGCACAGGACGCGCACGGCAAATCTCCTTTGATAATCGCCGGAGACTTCAATGCGTGGGCTACAGAATGGGGCAGCAGCAGAACGACACCAAGAGGAACCATTCTGCTGGACACACTTGCCTCGCTGAATGTCTGTCTGCTGAACATCGGCACAAAAGGCACCTACAGCAAAGCAGGTCGAGAGTCGATCATAGACCTGATGTTTGCCAGTCATGACATTGCCCGAGACGCCCAATGGCATGTTTCGGATGTATACACCCACAGCGACCACTTTGCGGTGATAACGGACACCTCTCCACCTGGAAGCAGAGGCATCAGTAGAAGGCTCCAACACACTGGATACAAGATGGACACAATGGACCTGGAAAGACTTCTCCCTATGGTAGAAGATCTTGACAAAAGAGGCGAAGCCAACAGCTCCGAGATAGCAGAGACTATCACCAACTCATGTGATTCCATACTGACCAAAGTTCGTAAGGGTGGAAACTCACATAGACCGGTGGAACGAGGACAGAGCCAAAGCGTGCAAAGAGTGCTTCGCATCTAGGCAAAAGAGCCAACGGTCGAGATCGTCGCCCAATTTTGAGAACCATCTGCAGAGCTTCAGAGCCAAGCGAAAAATACTCAAGGAAGCTATCAGACGCAGCAAAACCCGATACTTCCAAGAGCTTTGCGACGCTGCGGACGCAGAGCCTTTTGGACTGGCTTACAAGCTAGTCATGGGAAGGCTATGCAGGCAACCAATGCCAACAAATTGCACCGCAACTCCCAGCAAATGGAATAAACGACTGTGCACCCACCGACGACAATGAGGTACTGAGCATTGCTGCGAAGCTAAAGACCGACAAATCCCCTGGACCAGACGGCATACCGAACGGGGTAATCAAAGCTGACATCGCTGCACACCCCAGAAGTTTCGTGGAGCTGTACAGTCAATGTATAGCGGAATGCGCAGTACCACGTAGATGGAAGCTACAGCGACTTGTGCTCATCCCGAAGCCCGGCAAGGAACTGGATGATCCCGCCTCATACCGCCCTCTGTGTATGCTGGACACGATGTGAAAAATATTTGAGCGGATAATTTGTAATGCAAGCTTGCTGAAGTGCTGAAGGGCTGTCTGAACGTCAATTTGGCTTCAGGAAACACAGGAGCACCACGGATGCCACCAGGGCCGTGGCTGAACTAGCAGAATGCGCAATCCAAGGCACAAGATGGGCAGGTGGCACCAAACAGTACTGCCTAGTCTCTACTTTGGATGTCAGGAACGCGTTCAACTCAGCCAATTGGAGGAAAATCCTAAAAATCCTATGACACTGAAGACGGTCAGCGACAGTACAGGGTAACTGGAGGCGTTCCTCAGGGCTCTGTTCTCGGGCCGCTACTGTGGAACGTCATGTACGATGGAGTACTGCGCCTTTGCCTACCAGAGGGCAACACAGGGGGCGTTGGCAGTGCTATCATTAAGTCCAAGCCCGCCATCAAATACCTGGGCGTCATGATAGACCACAGACTGTCGTATAAAAAGCACCTGGAGTGTATTAGCCACAAAGCGGCCAGGGTTACAACACCCATAAGCCGAATGATGGCGAACACCAAAGGCCCAAGGCAGAGGAGCAGAAGGCTAATCGCTGGTGTGGTGACGTCCACAATCCTCTACGGATCTAACATATGGGCCCCCGCAATGGAGGTTGCATCTTACAGCCGAGGATGCAAGGCCGCATATCGTCGATGTGCATTGCGTGTAGCCACCTGCTTCCGCACAGTATAGGCAGACGCGGCCTTAGTGCTGGCAGGCATGATCCCACTCGGCCTAATGGCGGCCGAAAGGCAAAGCGGGGCAACCACCAACAGGCAACTGAGGGACAACACCATCGAACAATGGCAAAGCAAATGAAATGGGAGCTCAAATAGTATATGGACCCACAGACTAATCCCAAACCAGAAGCTTTGGCTACAGCGGCGACACGGCGATGTAGACCACTACCTTGCCCAAATATTGACTGGGCATGGCTGCTTTAAGGCCAATTTTAAACCTGTGCGACCATTTTAGTGTGCCTATATAGAGTAAGACTGCTGAATGTGGCAGCCGGACGCCGGCCTCCAAACCCGAACGTTCAGTATGAAGCCGCATCTCGCTCTGCGCAGGACATCGCCGCGGTTGATGCGTTTTCTTACATACATATGTATGTTTTGTAGATCTCGGCATTTGTGAGCAGCTATGCAGGGAGAAAGATATGCACACAAGTGCGCAAAGCAAGGAGTGAGAGCGAGGCAAACTCTGCACATGCATACACACCTATGTTTTTGAGCTGTAAGGATTTAAAACTAACATACATATATTAAGAAAAAGCATCAGCCGCAGCGACGTCGTGCGCTAAGCGAGATTCATCTCCATACTGAACGTTCGGCTTTGGAGGCCGGCTTTCGGCTGCCACTCTCAGCAGTCTTACACTATCTGGGCACACTATGTTTCGACTATTCTGCAGTTTGACATATCTTTGCATAACTATAACTAAATATACAGTTGCGGCGCTTAGGTAAATTAAAGCAACTCGATCAGCTGTTCTTGCAGCTCTTTTAATCTCGCTAACATGCTCTTGGTGGCCAAGTTTATGTGACTCAGAAGAAATACAAGATAGAGCATTTGAATGTGTGTGCTTTTTGCTACCACAGGCACAAAGGGCACACAATTAAAGAAAATATCTCTGGCTCGCGGACAAACGCCGTGATCTACTTGTGCGCACATTCACACAACACTAACATATGTATGTTTTTTGAGAAGTTATGCACGGAAAAAGAGATGAACACAAGCGCGCAAAGCAATGAGTGGGAGTGAGGCACACTCTGCACACGCATATACACATATATATTTGGGCTGTAAGGATTTAAAATTAACTTACATATATTAGGAAAAATCATCAGCCGCAGCGACGTCGTGCGCAGAGCGGATGCGGCTACATACTGAACTTTCGGTTTTCGAGGCCGGCGTTGGGCAGCCACTCTCAGCAGTCTTACTCTATCTGGGCACACTAAAATGGTCGCGGGCACCCATGGGGCTCAGTCGTTGCGATTTATCGTGATCCGATTATTCTGCTGTTTGACATATCTATGCATAACTATAACTAACTATACTGTTAGTGGAAATAGCCTTATTCCACTGTCCACATTTCTTACACATTTTTGAAAATGTGACGTTCTTGAAAAATGTGTAAAATGCGGCCTATACGATTTCCTATAAGAAAACACATATAACACATTTTTCAAAAATGTCACATTTTTCAAATATCCCACAGTTTTTAACATTCAAAAATGGCCAAATCCCGCAGAGTCCATTAAATGGAGCCCCTACTTCGAGGTAGTGTTTTTTGACTTTTGAAGGGAAAACTTTGCGGCGCTTAGGTAAATTAAAGCAACTCGATCAGCTGTTTATTTAAAGAAGCGGTACTGTTTCCACTCACCAGTTAGCGACAACCGACACTTGCCAATGGAACACCAATATGTGATATTTGAATATGTGACATTTCTTAAGCATACTGAAAAGGCCATAAAAGCTAAAAATTTCAGTAACAACAACATAGCAGTACCCTATAATATTATAAATCGAGTGACCCAAGACAGAGTTAACTATTCGTTTATTACAAACGACTGCAGTTGAAATATCGAAACAAAACGACACGCTGTGTTTAGGATTTCCGATTAAAGGAAAGATATCGATAGACTCGAGGGGTGCGCGACTATCGGTGCCACCATTTCCTCAGCGTGACTCTAGACAATTTGAAAGGGAGAGCGATTTTTGTTGTTGGGAGCAAGAAAATTTAGAAAAGAAAAATATCCAGAGCCAAGTGCAAGCAAAAATTTAAATTATTAAAAGGCGAATTTTCGGTAATTGAGAGATATATTAATTAAATGAACGAATGCAAAAAAAATATATAAATATTATGTATAAGTTAACCACTGACTCCCGGAGAAGCCGATGGCCGCAGTCATGCGCGTGGCGGATGTGTCGCAACTATGTTCTTGAGACGAACCACCGGTTCGGAAATATATCGCTCCGGCATTGGCGGTACAAATTGATAATTATAATCTTTGCATTACTGAGCCACAAGGCCAGTGATTAAGGAGAACCAGTCGCTCTTCTAAGCTAATTTTCGTAAACAGCGAACCGTCAGCATCACCTTCATCGACGTCTTGACAACATTCTCAGGAAGGCGATATTGGCTAATTGGCGCCCAACAATAAACAACCCAAGCACTACGAACAGTGCCCTGTGAAAAACAAAACAAAATATTCAGCCACTGCAGCTAGGGAGGCTGCTATCTAATAGTTATTAGATATATACGTTTAAAAATGTGAGTTACCATGCAAAGTGAGAAAAAAATATAAAGGAAAATTAAATTAAATAAAGTTGAAATTATTCTATCATAATCCTTTTTCTGTCACAAGTGAGCAAGGGGTTATTTCTGACAAAATCATTCGAAAACTTTTTTTTCTCTCAAGTTAAACAATATTAATGTAAAGAGAATGTCATATATTCGGTTTAGCATAGCTTGGTTTTCGCGGTCGAATGAGTGACTGCGGTTCCAACGAGAACGGACAACTACACTACGACAGTGACGATAGTGTTTTATTGAGCTTAATATGAGGCTTTGATAACTTGCGGGTGTCAGAGTGCGCTTTCTCGTCCGCATTACATTCAAAAACAGATTCAGTTATGGACCCAGAACAGTTGCGCGCGATTATTGCCGCTACAGTGCAGAGCGCACTGGCATCGCAAGCGCAAGAATTCAGTAGAAGAGAAGCCATAAAACAATTTCAGAGGTTTCTTTCAGACTAAAGAGCACACACCTCTCAGTGCCAGAGGTGAATGTTTATAGGGATGTAGAAATTATCGACGGGGAATTATGTGATGAGCCTCTTGAGACAAGCCGCACACGCCGCTTACAAAATTTTTTAAAGGTATGATGGAATCTCTCGCCATTATCAAGCCATTATTATCATTAGAAGTAAAGTGAGAGGGCCGGCAAATGCAGTCCTCGCATCATTCAATACGCCATTGAATTTTGAGGCCGTTATCGCGAGGCTTGACTTTACATACAGTGATAAACGTCCGATCCATGTAATAGAGCACACTCAGGCAGGGCGGTCTGTGAATCTTACAATACTATGATGAGGTTGAAAAGAAGCTCACCCTACTCACGAATAAAGCCGTCATAACCTACGACAAAAGTTTGGCAACGTGCAAGTGTGAGAAGTTTAGGGGTGACGTGCTCCGCGTGTTCATCTCCGGGCTGAAGCGTAGTTTAACCGATGTGTTGTTTCCGGGCCATCCACCAGACCTGCCGACGGCACTTGCGCTGGCCCAAGTCAGCGTATGCAAGGGCGTTAGCAGCAACAGCAACAGCAACAGGAACGAAAACGTCAATCACACAAGGAACAGAGAAAATGAGGCACCACCTGCGGTGAAGGCAGACTTTGCGAGCGCTTCACCGAAACAACAAGGCTTTTGCGGACTTTAACGAGGTGCTGCCTTATAACATAGCTGTCGTGGCCACGATTCGTACGACCGACGAAAATATGGTCTATTCAAAGCTATACTTCTATCTCAGGGGTGTGGAAGATTTTGTCGCCTCAGAGGTCGACGACCTCCTCAAAAACGGCATAATCAGAAAGTCTACATCTCCGTACAACAATCTGTTGTGGGTGGTAGACAAAAAAGGCACTGATGGGTTGGGCAACAGAAATAAACGTCTAGTTAAAGACTTTAGGAAGCTCAACCTCAAAACAATTGCCGACAAATACTCAGATACTTTACGAAGCTCGACTTGAAATCAGGTTATCACCAGATTACTCTGGCAGAGCGAGATCGTGAAAAAATAACTTTTTCGATTAACAGTGGGAAGTACGCATTTTGTCGACTCCCCCTTGGTTTGAAGAATGCAGAGAGCATTTTTCAAAGAACTACAGATGACGTTCTGCGCGAGCAGATTGGAAAATCGTGCTATGTTTTAGACGCAAACATGCGTGTGGCAAACGAAAACGTCTATAATATCAATAAGTAGACGATGGTCCATCACATCCCTCAATTATATCCAAGCTGCCGACGCCACTTGCAGCCATACAACCCCATACCATAACTCTACCACCACCATCTTTAATTGTTTTAAAAGTTTTTTTAGGTTGTATGCCTCTCCAGTTCTTCTCCACACTCGAAGCCGTCCATCTGAGCCAAATATGTTGAATTTAGACTCGTCCTAGAATATGATACTACGCCAAAACTCTGGAGGCGCATTTTGGTACTCTTTTGCGAAGTCTAAGCGCTTCTTTCTATTGACAGACTTCACAAAAGGTTTTCATCTCGGTGTGCTTGACTTGTACCCAGCATATACTACGGCTTTTCTATCCGTCTCGGGGTGCACTTGCTTCTGACTTGACCGTAGAAGCCCTTAACTTACATTATTTGAGCTTATAAATGGATCCGAAGCAACCAATCGCTTAATAGACAACCGATCGCTGTTTGTCAAACTTTGTGGGCTGCCAGATTTTTCCTTATTTTCCACATGCCCTTCATATTTGAACCGTCCAATGACAGATTGTTCGGTGGAATGACTGCGACATATAATTTTCGTAATTTCTGCATAAGATTTTTGTTGCGTGCATATTGCGTGCATTTTGAAGCACTATCTAACCACGCATTAAACGAATTTGTAAAAAATTCTCGGAAGCTTGCTTCCAAGACGCACCAAAAATGCCTATGTACATATTCAAAAATTACCGTCACCTTTTTTGCATTTCGTATGCAGCTTAACTGCTAGAATAGTATGGTGTACGAAGACTTTATTGGAGCCAAAAACGAGCCTTGTTTTTGTTTTTTTCTTTAAACCTTTTATATTAGTATAGTTAAAAAAAGTTAATTAATAGATAAAGAAAACTGCATTTAAACTTTTTTTGTTACTCTCCTGCAAGTTCGTTACCAAAGATTATTTTAGTCGCTGTACGAAGACATTATTGGAACACTGTATGTTTGTGTTGTGTGGGTGCGCACATTCGGCGTTTGTCCGTGAGCAAAAGATTGTATCTTGTATTTCTTCGTCCAGTCAGGCATAATGAGAAGAATCTGATATATTTTTATTTAATAAAAACCTAATGACCCAAAAGAAATATTTATATTTTATATTCTAATTTGTTAGTTTAGTGTGGGGACCTATTGTGCTTAAAATAACAAATAAACCAAGTCATATTTCTGCAAAGGTAATTCATCATCGGCTTGTTGAAAAATTCAAAGAAAAGACCTAAAAATTGAAAATGTTTAATTTTTCCATCTTGCTATTGTGCACACGCAAACTCTTTCGAGGGAGCAGTCGTGTGATATTATAAAAGGGTTTGGCCTGTTCATGTGCAAAAATGCTATTTTCCATGCTCGTTGTTAGGTCAAGGGTACCTAAACGTCGGCATGTGTGCATGTTACTTTTTGGGCTGGCCAAGCACGCACACTTACAAACTTTTCAATATGGATGGAAGCGTTTATGCGTTTGTGTGCGGGTTAGATGCCTGCCTCCCTCCCGATCCAAATTTGACAAGATTTGAAGTTTTTGGCATTTCCGAATTTCGAGCTGTACACACACACACATACACACACAAATGTGTGCGAATGAGCCGATCAAGGGTTTGTCGTGAGACAGAGATATTTTCATCAATGGGTGCGTAAATTTGGGCGACGGGCCCGGTCTTAGTTTTTTTGGCATGCCTGCGGTGGGCTTGCGACCGCAAAAGGCGCAAATGTGTGAGCAGTCAACGAAAACATGTGAACCGCACTTGTCGCTCATTTGCTTTTTGTTATGGAAAAAATGCTAGTGATCTTTTTATGTATTTTTTTGAAATTGTAAAAATTTTGAGATAAAGGGTTTTATGGCAGGCAGAATGTCAGAATGTCCAGCATGCGACTGGATTCATATAAACTATAAATATTTCATTTGGGTCATATAAGTTTTTTATTAAAAAAAATAAATACGATTTTTCTCATCATGCCTGACTGGACGAAGAAATACATGATAGAACATTTGAACGTGTGTGCCTTTTGCTACCACAGGCAGAAAGGGCACACAATTGAAGCAAAAATCTCTGGATTGGATGCTGCCCGCAGCCACTTCAGCGGCGGTAGATTCTCATCCTTTACAAGGATAACATCGTTAATGTAGAGTCCAGGCTGAGGAGTGCGCCATTTGGAGCGCTGTTGAAGAAGCGTTTAATATTCTTCGCGGCAACGGGCCCAGAATACTTGTTGGAGATATGTGACGCGCTGAAAATAATTAAGCCGATTGAAGTTAAGCTGCCTTAGATCGGGCTCAGTGTATTATGAAGATGGCGCTGTACCCAGGAAGTGTGCGGGGGTCAAGACGTCAAGATCACCTGGATGCTCTGAAAGTGGAAGTAATGGTCGAGAATTAATAATTGCCGTGATGTAGCAGACGAGCGTGCGCAGCGAATCGAAATCCAACAGAGCGATAAAATTGGTGCGTAGCAGTCTTCACAGCGGCTTCCCATAGTCCGCCAAAGTGCGGAGAGCGAGGAGGGATGAACAACCATTCAATTGAGTCGGATAGGCAAAACTCGTGAACAGCCTTGACATGCTCGTCACTCAGGAACAGGCGGCTCAGATCTGCTAGTTTATTTTTGGCACCTACGAAGTTTGTCGCATTGTCAGACCAGATCCTTAAAGGTAGAGAGCGAGTCAGGATGAAAAGTTTAAGGGCGTTTAGAAACGATGTTGTGGACAAATCCTTTACAAGCTTTAAGTGCACCGCCTTTGTAGCAAATCATATGATCAGACTGATATAGCATTTCACTGGTGGCCTGTTGCGCACTTCGCTCTTGTAGTAAAGTGGTCCACAGTAATCAACTCCAGTGACCATAAGAGGATAAAAAGTGTCAAGACGATAAGCTGGTAGGTCTGCCATTATATGCTCTGCCAATCGTGGCATGGCACGTAAGCAGATTATGCATTTGGCAACAATACTGGAGACTGTTTTACGACCGCCAATGGGCCAGTACTGGAGCCGAATCGAAGTAAATAAGGCGCGAGGTCCAGCATGTAAGTTTCGTTTATGAAAGTGAACTATGATTGCTCGCGTCACAGGATGCTGACGGGGCAATATAATTGGATGTCGCGTTGAGAAGTCCAACGACGAGTTTTTCAGACGTCCACCGATGCGGAGTAGGCCGAAGTCGTCAAGGAATGGTGCAAGGGAGGCCATTGAGCTAGACGGTTTGACATGCCTTCCTTCCTTCATCGCTAAGAGTAGCCATTTGCACTGACCGCAGCAACCAATGTGTGCCATGATGCAAGTGGTCCACAGTTTGTTCAGCTCCTCGGATTCGATTTACAAATTTGTAAATATAAGCAAAGACACGTTGCAGCTTGGAAAACGAATTGATGAACTTTCAGCCAGTCGAGAGATCCAGTTGCGCTGCAGTTCCGAGGAATACCTTGTGTCAAAGTTCTGGTAATACATTGAATTTCGAAGCATCATTGCGAATCCAAGCCAAAGTCACGGCAGAGTCTGAGTAACAGTAATACCGACAGTCGAACACTTTCATTTTGCATATTTCGCTGAGAAGTTGAGCCAATAATGCAGCTCCGCAGAGTTCCAGCTTTGGTACAGTGATGGTTTTCACGGGCGCGACACGCGATTTGGAGCATAAGAGACGCACGCTGGTGTTGCCATGGCATTTTGAGACTGTATAGACGCATGCTCCATAAGCGTTTAGGCTGGCATCACAAAATCTGTGAATCTCCACTCTCATCCCAGTCCAGTTTTTCTCTCCAGAGATCCTGCATAACAATTTTAGATTTTGTCGTTACGGGACCAACAAGACCAAGGGGGTCATAAAAGCGAGCAATTTCGGATAGTATTGACCGTTTTGTCAGTGTGGAGGGCAGCCTCAGTGGAGAGAAGGAGAAAAGGAAACAGTCTGAAGCGGGATACCAAACGAGGCCTAACGTTTTCGTGATGTCGTCGAACTTAAGCAGCGTTTCTCTATCCTCTTCCGTTATGTTTTGAAGTACGGTTGTGTCGCTAGAGCACCATTTTCGCAGCTTAAAGTTCCCCTTGGAGTAGTCCAGACGTTTGCTTCAATATCTCAACTGTTTCTTGAACACAGCTACCTCCAGAAATGAGATCATCCACGTAGAAATCTCTTTTAACAATGTCAGAGCCAATAGGGAACGTTTTCTGCTCATCCATGGCCAGTCGGTGCATAGTTCGCACTGAGAGAAACGATGCTGGTTTTGTGCCGTAGGTGACGGTGTCTAATTTGTAAATCTGTATCTTTTGATGCTGAGACTCACGCCACAGGATACATTGAAAATAACTGTCTGCGGATTCGACTCCTACGCATCGATACATTTTGCATTTATCGCCTGTCAGGGCGACTGCAAATGTGCGAAACCGCATCAGTATCGAAAACAGCTTTGGTTGGATGGTAAGACCTGCCATCAGTGCATCGTTTAGCGAGTGTCCAGAGGTAGTAGCTGCCGAGCCATCAAACACGACCCTTAGCTTGGTTGTAGTGCTATCCTCCTTCAGCACGCAGTGATGTGGCAGGTAGTACTTGCATTGACCCATTACAGCTAAGGTAACAAGTGACATATGACCCAAGTCAAGATATTCCTTGATGAATGCCGCATACTGGGTTTTCAAAACTGGATTGCGGTCTAGTTTTCTTTCTAAGTTCAGGAATCGACGAAACGCCTGTTGATAAGAGTCACCCAGCCTAGTCAGAGCCTAGTCGGAGCGGTAAACGAACTGAATAGTCGCCAGTCGACAGACGTTTAAAATTGGCCTGAAAGTGTGCCTCGCCGTCGCGTTCCTCCTTGTTTGGTAAGGACTCAGGCTCGGTGCACCATTCCAATTCCCAAAAACGACGGATTAATTCATCAATCTGTGCATTCGGCTGCAGATGCGAGTCTACCAGCAGATCTGGATTTACCGTTGATCTCATGGCCACGAGTGATGATTTTCCTGCATGTGAAGCACCTCCCGTAGCCACCCAACCAAGGCGAGTCTTTTGCAATATCGGCAGTCCAGCAGCTAGTTTAATCTGGCCGACGCATAGCAGATCAAAGAACAGACTGGCTCCAATCAACAAGTCGATTTGCTGAGATTTAAAGAATTCAGGATCAGCTAGTTGTATATTTGATGGAATGTTCCATGATGCAGGGTCAAGAGTGAAGCCAGGCTGATTATCGGTGATGGATGGTGCAATCAACGCCGGGATGCATGTGGAGTACTCCGACACTCGAGAATTGACATTGATGTTGACCGAAATACCATTGGACGCAAATGCTGCATCACCAATGCCAGAGACGATTGCTGTTGATTTGAATTTTCGCAGCTGGAGCTGATGAGCAAGACGAGAGGTGATGATGTGCAAATGACACCCAGAATCGAGCAACGCACGGCAGGGCACAAAGGAGCCAGCGCGATTTTTCACATTGATGACGGCAGTGGCAAGCAGGACAGCATCGTGCTTGAGATGCTGGGCGGTAGTGAGTGGCGAAGATAAAATTGCCGCCAAGGTGTTTTGGGATGACGAATAAGTTTCGGTATCTTAAGCATTGTGTGAGCTAGAAGCAGCGATGTGACTGCTTGGGTTGCCAAGATGCAACAAGCTATGATGCTTGCTTCCACAAACTCTACAAGCGCTGGAGCCGCAGCTGATGTCCCCTTTGCAGGCAGTTAAGGCATAGCGCAAGCTGCTTGACTTCGTGAAGGCGCAGCGAGGGCGATAAATTTTTCAATTGCAAACATTTATAAATAGAGTGACCTGCGACAACCGGCGATCTGTTCCACACTGCCCATCGATTTTAAAGCACATAGATGAGAATTGACCTTTTCTGAAAATTCGCGCAGCTGTGTCGTCGCGCCCTTATCCACCTTTCTCAAACCCAAAATGTCAGCGATGTGTGCCCGAAAAATAAAACGCTTGTTATTAAAACGCTTATCAAGCAGTTCTAAAGCGGCAGCATAATTAGCGTTTGACATTTCCAATGAGCGAATTGTATCCAGTGCTGTTCCTTTAAGGCATGACCGTAGATGCTGAAGTTTTTCAATCGTGGTCAAATACGGATCCTTGTCAATGACCGTGGTGAACATGTTCGAGAAATCGGCCCATTCTGTATAGCCTCCACTAAACTCCGGCAATTTAAGTTGAGGCAATCGAGATTGGTTTGGCACAACAAAGGTAGAGCGCGAATCATCGGCTGCGGCTGTATTGAAAGTGGAACAATGCAGAATCTGCTGAACCTTGCTTCGATTTCCGCGCTCGCGTACACAGCCACGGGACACCCGTAGCTGCCTAATAGTTGACTCAAACTTTGTCTGAAGATCCTCTTCAAAGCTGGCATGACTCACATCTAACAAACTATCATAGATTGTTCCAAATTTCGCCTGCAAGTCAGATGCCATGCTTATGTAATCTTGCAGCTCGTAGTCATCAAATCGCAAAGTCGAGCGGGATCTAGTTCAGCGGGCAATCTATTGAGTCGAACAGAAGCCTGGGTTCCAACCGTCACTTGATTAGCTGATGTCGCCTCATCATTTCCATTTGCACTTGCACCTTCATCAAACATTATGACATTACGCACAACAAGGTTCACACAACCGAACTACAATACAAGTCTGCGCGCACAAGTGTTCTTTCGAGCGAGATAGCGTATAGCTGGTTATAGCGCGCTACGGCGTTTATATATAACAACCTACTGTATGCAGATGCGCAAGCAAACGGCTCACCACTGTTATGCTTAAATTGATAAATTGTTTGTTGAGGCGCGTAGCACTTAACGAACAACTTGAGCTTGTAAAGATACACAAACGAAATTATAAATAAAGTAAATACGAAATAAACGAAGTATATAAAACACGTTGGGGTCACCAAATGTGTAGTTTCAAGCCTTCTTGCAACTAATTAATTCTCTCTGCTTGTGTGCAGCAAAATTCAAACACTTAGATTTGTTTTCAAATGAATTTATTTGCCGCGCAGGGCACTTATTAGACTTTATAAGTTTTATATTGTTGCTTGGCAGCCAACTCGAACTAGTTGTGCCTAGGTTGCGATCAAACGAAAAACTAATATGACAATATGTAAAGCGAACGAAACGAAACTCCAATAAGACGCTCGCCGGTTAGAGATAAGGGCAGCGGGAGTCATTGCAAAGCAAAGCAACGCAGAAAGCAAAGGGCCAACGAAAGAGAGTGGGCAGCGGCTTACAAAGAGCGCGCAAAACTATTTGCTCTTAGGCTGTAATTATGATTGTTATCTTCTGCTGTTGGTTGCTGCCCGCAGCCGTCGGTATTGTCTCTGTTGTTACTTGACCAAACAACGCATTCATTAAGCTTTTATGTAAGGCTTTGAAAGTAATTTGAAGACCAATCAAAACCTAAGACTTCCCACCAAAATATCTTCCAACCGAATTTTCCATCGAATAGGCCTTCATTTTGCGAAGTGAAACACGCGTCCAATAAATTTTCCTATGGGTCTTCGCGATTCTGCTTACAATCAAAACATCGCCCAGTCAACCTTTAAGCCGCAAAAAAAAACTTTAATACAACCGTATTCCGCTAATGTACCATTAATTTCCAAAATGGCTGAAAAACGTATTCATTTAGACTTATGTAGAATTTTAAAATAAGTTTTCCGGTTTCCGCATTTCCTATCGAGGCATTTTACGAAAAGTGTAAAAGCTAACATAAAATTGTCTTTTAATAACAACAAATAACATACGTTTAGATGTGGAAGTGGATGCATCAATACTCCAATGTCGAAAAACCCTCTAGAGAATTATCGATTATTGTGTATACCAAACGCTGTGAGAATCAGAGTAGATTATTATATTCTTTTCAAATATGGTATTGTCTTATTAAAGTATAATGCAACATACATCATCAATATTTTAGAAATGAGTTTACCACCAATGTTATTGCAAAGACTAACGTCAAGAGGACTGCTTATCACGAGAAATGGTAAATATTTGTGATACATATAATAGAATATATTCAGTGAACCAATATTAAACAATTTCCGTGTCAGCTTTATTTATGATTATCAAAAGTATTAATGCAGAGTTTTTCAAAATTTAGCTTGGCTTCAAATATAGATAAAATACGTGAGCGCATTAACCAATAAATGAACTAAACTTGTAATAGTTTTGGTAAAGTGAAATGAATGAGTAGGGAACGCTACCCTTTCTCGGTCCCATTTAGTAATACGTAGACAAAGAAAGATTTTGGA
Organism: Drosophila montana; assembly: GCF_035044405.1. Lineage (NCBI taxonomy): Eukaryota > Metazoa > Arthropoda > Insecta > Diptera > Drosophilidae > Drosophila > Drosophila montana. Next base: position 29,336 of record NW_026999194.1, read on the forward strand.
TTAAAAGCTATTTTAATAATTTGTCCCCGACATCGAAGTTGAAAACACAGCACCAAGTTGTCTACAGTTATTTCTGCTGTCATGCCCCTTTTCACACGGGTAAAAAGGGTATAATGGTTTTGTGCAAATGTATGCAACAATCAGATAGGCAAGATCGAAAGAAATAGTCTTTTTATGGATTTTTTAAATATATCCATCCTGTTGACTGCACTTTGAAGATAAAGCGTTTTAAGCAGTTCTTAACATGATATTCTTCGTTCTGCTTTTGTTTTGGAGATCAAAAATACTTAAAAATATTTTCTATTCTCTTACAATAGCTAATTCATTAAGATATTTAAACAAGACACATGGTTCCATGTCGCATTCGGTGTTTTTCAACTCCAAATCCCATTTAGTAAATTTAGGATTAATAACCTTTTTGTTGAACTTTAACGCTAGAAGCTAACAAGGGGTCACCATTTTAAAACTGTTCCCTTGTAAATATACACGGAAAGGCCTAAGAGGTATATAATCTCCAAAGTTTCCTATTTTGCACTTAGCTATATTGATTCAACGCCCATTAGTGTTTGAGAAATTTAAGTTTGCCTATTTGTGGAATTTATCATCTTTCTAAATCATTGTTCCATTTTAAAGATTTACTAACTGTTCTCGCTTGAATAGGTACATGTGATATTTGGTGACTCTAGTTCTTAACCTAAGTGATTTCCTCCAAAAACATGGTTCCGATATAGATTTTAATAGATTGCTTAGAATCGGGGAAGTTATCGATGGTCGGAAACAAACTTGTACTGAGCGGGCACTAAAATGGCCTACGTTATCAATTTTATCTCTAGCCCTTCTGGGCTCCGAGATCGATTCGACATGTCTCAACTCAGCACTTGATGCTGATACCATATACTTTATGGGTTCGGAGATTATTCCTACTGCCATTATACCATATAACCTTATACCCTTTTTATCCATTTTAGAGGGGTAACCTTAAAGTGTGTCATGCTGCAAGGACTCGAACTATGAGTTGATTGAGATATCCAAATTTTAGTCGCCAACAACTTTGTTGCTTTTGCTGTACCTTGAAACTTGGATGTACCCGCAACGTTGCCGTTATTGCCTGTTTACGAATCAACGACTCTGCAGCACAATCAGTCACGCGCAATTTGGCCCAGATTACAAGCAGTTATTATATTGCAATTTAAGTCCTACCAGTTCCAACTCTGACTGCAGCTCTGACCGGGTAAACACTACATTCAGTGCGTGCTTATATTACTTTTTAAATGTCATTTTTCCACTCACGAAATGTCAACGTTCAACTTAATGTTTTTCAGGAGTCGTTTCCACGTTCTTCACGACCTTGAGCAAAAAATGAGCCTTTGCCTGTCCGCTTCAAGTTTCTTCCATACAAGCATAGCCCAAAAAAATCCACCCATTCCGTCCCAGGGGAATTTTTTCTAAACTAAACTTAAAATGTAGCACTTTTTAACATTCTTACATAATCAATAACATAACTTACTGAATCATCATAACTTACTGAATTGATCTAAAAAAAATTTATTTTTTATCTTGAGATTAGTTGGTCCATCGATTCCTAAGATAATCACATTTAAGTTATTTTTAATCTCTTTAATACTAGTTAACTTATGAGTGTGTTACCGAGGAACTATTTTTTAACCTATTTTTTTAACTTTGGACTCTTACTAACATGTCACTCCAATATGTGTAATACAATAACATGTCACTCCAAAATGTGTAATATTGTCATTTCTAAAAATAGTTTAAAAAGGAACGATTACGCATAAAGATACTACAAAAAATGCTTGTTCAAATACAGGTTTGTAAGTTGTAAAAATGTAACGATACTTACAACTATTGGATTTCCCAGTTATGAACAATCAAATCATGTCTTAACGGAAATATTTATGCGAGAGAAGCTCATAAAGTTTTCAATCCTACCATTTCTATGGTGATAATGTTGGGTAATATTAAGCTAATTTATTTATTCAGAAGGCGTGACAGAGCAGCAAGCTTTAATCTCTCCATAACAAAAGCTGAATTGGCAGTATAGCCAAGAAATTATCAAAATCAAAATTAAAAATCGAGGAGTGTTGTACATTCACTAAAAAAGTTTAATTGTGTGAGATATCAGGAGAGATACAAGATATATCAAACAGCTTCTTTATGACATATTATCGTTTAAGAATATGAATGAGCGTGAGAAGACCAAAACCGATATGACAGTAGTAGTATATATCGGTTTTATATAACTAAAAACAGTATCGTCTCTGGACATAACTAAAGAATCTGCCAAAGTGAAACTTCAGGAGCTTGTAGAGCATACAGCGAGGCACACTGTGGAAAGTATACCCCAATAGGATATGGGAACATTACGAGAACACCACACCGTAATCTCGATGAATCATCGAGAAAGAGTGTACAATCGTAATAATAATAATAATTAGTTCCGATTTTTCGACTTAACTGTCCCACTGTGTTTGAAAAATGGAGATATGTATCACTAAAAAATCACTTGTTCTGCCCGATTATATTTACATGTTTCGACAGGTTTATCATTTTTCACAGAATCCAAATTTCCTTTGGAAAATGCGTTGCAGAGCATCGTTTGGCGAAGCTTAAAGTTTTGTTACCTCAGTCTTAAACTTATTTTCAAAGCAATACATAAAAATGAATATGAAGCCGATGCAATGGTATTTATTTTCAAAAGTCTTTGTAAAAGTGAAAAAAAGGTGAAAAAGGTAATGTCTAATGCACATAATTGCCACGTGCACAGCCGGGAATAGCAGCGAATGTTTAAATATGCGAAGAAGACATCCGATTTAATCCAAAGCTCATTTAACAAACATAAAGAAGGAAACATCTCTCTAATACAAATCTAATTAAAATCAAATGGAGGATTTCATTTCTTTCTGATTATGGTTGACGGACAAATTTTGAATAAAGTCACAAATATAGTGGAGGTCACAAGTCACAAATCTGGAAGTGGAAAAATTGAAACATAGAAGCGCGAAGAACGGATGGACGGGTTAAAGGCAAGATATTTTTCCATTACACGAGAGTATGCTTGACTCACGACCTGATAGGCCAACACTTTAATGTCATACAGTTCCCCATTATTTTTGCAGCCGGCTCCGGCTCAATGTGGAACGTGTTGCGTTTGTGCTGTTTTCACCAAGAAGGTTATAGAATCCCCGAAAAGTGCCATGAGCAATAGCTCCCCATTGATATCGGCAATGTTCGTTGAAGCATGCAAGCCTCTGTATTCCAACACTGAAAGGCGGTTTCTCATTTAGCTGAAAGGAGTCCCATTCGGTCCAGAGCAGAACCAGCACAGAGAAATAGTTGGAATCATGCATAAGTTCAATAGAATTCGTTGTTTGATTGTTTGTCTCACCTGAATTGGAAAAGTTTCTTCGATCCAGATTTTCAGTTCCGCTTCTGCCATAGACAGAAATATTCTGCCTAACCATGACCCGTTTTCTTAAAACACCATACTAAAAATTTTCTTTGTACCGTCGTAAGAGTCATTTTATATTAGTTGGCACCAAAATGTTTTGAAATAAAGCGTGGATTAATATTTTCAATTATATTTTTCAGATGAAAAACCCATTGCCGAAGCAATAGAAGAAATTATTGCAGAAAATTATGATGAGGACGACAAGAATGATAATAATGAGCATAACACTACTACTTCTAAATATACTGTAATTAATGAGAATTTTTGGCCAGACAGGATAAAGGAACGTATAGGAGTCACAGAATCACACCATGGATTTAAGTTTTGTCCCAACACTTATAATATATGGCACACCTGCACATTATACTGTGTCAACAAATGGGCAAATGGCCGGCCAAAGCCAAAAGAAAATTATCTTCGTCGTTATAAAAGATTAGTTCGGAAATATCCAATTTCCGCAGATTGGAAAGATGTTTATGACAATGGATGTGGGTTTTACTACTTTTATAACTTAGCGTCTCGAAAAGTTTCTTGGTTACCTCCAACGCATCCGAATGCACGTGTTTCAAGCAGTGCAGCCATATTTAGAAAACAACTAGCTTATTCCAATGATGAATACAATTTTGACACAAAAGATTTTACATCGAATAAATATAATGAAACTGAGATTGGCACCCCGGTTTCGTCTTTATATCCATCTAAGAAGCCAAAAACACGAGATTTACAACTTAAAGTTTTACGAAAGCATCGGATTTAAAGAAATTAATCTAGAATAGTAAAAAGTGTACCACCAATTCTTAAATTCAAATAAACAGTTTTAATAATCAGAAAGAACCCGCTATCTGTGTACGTTTATACGTTTTTTTTTATCATCTTTTCCAATATGCTGTAAAATTTCAATATCAATAAGTTTTATTAATCTTAGGAGGAAATCGACGCATATTAGTGAGTTTCCTTTCGATACTCAAAAATTGCTAAGAATATGGTACTAAAGTGTACTTGTAGGAATTTTTCACTAATAGCGTCCCATCGAACAAATACAGCAGTCTGACTGAGCATCTACTATCTAATAAATTGGGAGTGGCTTCTTCACCATCAACACCCGAGTCGATACGGGCCATGTTTGTGTGTGTGTTTCTATTCAATGTAGTCCCTCAGTTTTAAAGCTATCGTCTTGAAACTATGCAGATGTCCACCTTATCACCCACCCATCAGGCAGTGCATGTACCTCTATATCATATAGTTCCATAAGAAAAATCCTTTAAAAAAAATCTTTTCTTGAGTTGGCCTTTACCAAGTTTTGTGGTAGATTGTTTTCTTTCGCTTTTAGGTGCGGGTTTGACAAAAATGCGAGTGATGAAAGAGAAGAAGCGCTGCAAACATCCAACCGAAAATGTTTTCATGGGCAAATAGCGGTTGCAAATGTTTCAGTGTCAGCCACTTTGACTGAGATGGCTTGGTTTCTCAAGTGCTTACCCAGGCAGGCGCAGGTCGCAAGGGTGCATAAAATTAAATAATAAGAGGCGACTATCTATTATCTATTTACCTCTCTTGCCCACTAACAAATTGCCACAAATAACGGCGATTGTTGAAAGTTTTCAAAAGTATTTTACTGCGACATTCTCTTTGAAGACATTCGAGAAAACAGAGACTAAGATGAGTAACGTCCATTTATTTCAAAGAGACACAAAATTTCTAGTGCGCCTTTCAGGTTGCTTTTCGATCTTCAAACATTACTCCAGAAGAGTGTCTTTTCGATTTTTCGCCACAGGAACGAGTGATGAATTCACAGCTTGCTGATGCTGATTTCAAAAATCTTTTTTTTTTTTTGGCATAGCCAACCTTATGCAAAAACTATCTTACAATAGCCCACGTAAATTGAGAAGTTCTTCACTCAGCCAGTGGTGTGCAAGCACCTATGTTTGTATATGTGAATTATGCATGCATGCGTACATCAAAATATGAATGTACAAAATATGTTTACATTGTTATTCAATACTGTGGCTTTTGCTATCGAATAAATTAATTTGCTTAGTATTTTTGCGCTTACCATGACCTATCCCAAATTTGTATCCACATCAACTGAAAACTTCTCTCGGTATTTATTTTATTTTATTAATGGTCGACAAAACGAGTGTCTTCCAAATTATTCAATACATTATACATACAAATTAGATAAACGTTAGTTATTCGATTTATTTTTTATTGAATAATTGATTTTTTAAGACATAACCGCTCAAATTATGAATGAGTTATTAACCTTGGACGTGGTGTCGCAAGGCATACCAAAGGCAAACTAAACTAGAGACAATATAAAATCACTTATCAAGCTACAAAGAATTATGGAATTACACAATGCAAATTGATAGTGGCTGCAGAAACGCTTAGCTTGAGCCTCGTGCGTTGCCTGCTATGCAAAGACATCCGGCCCAGAGCTGAGTCAGCGTCTGTGCTGGGGTCAAACCCGGTCGCATTAACTTGTGTTAACTACTCCCCTCTCAAGTTAGGGCCGCCCTCGGCCGACGCTATTTCAGAGATCGTCTCGTTCATCCTTTGGTCCGCAGCCTTCTTCCTGATGATCCGCCGATAGGTGGGGACGATGCAAATGACTGTGCCACATGCTGCTCCAAGAAGAAGCAACAATATGGTCAAGCTGATATTGCCAATTTCGTCTCTGACTTCTTGAATTGTCTCCAAATTGCGATCATTCAATCGGAAAAGGTAATGGAGACTGAGGATGTCCGGATGACCTGTGATGTTTAACAGAGGGGACGCTGCGATGCCTGGGAACCGGATCTGAACGTTGTTGCGGTTGATGTACCTTGTTCCATTTATAGTGAAAGTTATTAATAGTGTGCCACGTACCCAGGAGTGAGTGCCGTTATCTACGCAGACCGACGCCACTCCATCGTTGATGACGATTATTCCGTCGTCAACCCATGTGACTGCGTCTAGATTACTTGGCTGCATTTTGCAATGGGCTACGCCGCCAGCATGAAGCTCCTTGGCGCATGAGCTGGCTGTTGATCGTCGACAAAATGTCGTTTTTGCGGTGGATGTGCAATTCTTCAGCGCGTAGATTTGACCCTAGCATTCGTTAGCAACCGGGTAGATTGTAATTTTCTCGCAGGTGTATTTAATTGAGATTATAAAATGTATTATATTTGTGGGTTGTAAAACCTTAACGGACGAAACATTAGGACATTAGGTCGGCAATGCAAATTTCTGTGGGCTCTTCAAACCAAACAGATTTTAAGTCTGCGTGGTCTAAGATATTTGGACTAACAACGTTAATTTTAGCTAAGGTTATGGCGAGCATTAAGTTCTGCAACTCCATTGACAACATTCTGTTTCTGCCCAAAAGTGTTTCGTATAAATGGTCGGAATCAATTTGCCTATCCTTTGCAGCCTTCAAAATCTGGTTAACTGTGAGGGTGAGTTGGTTAACCTGATCCTGGACTCTAGTGTTTATCTGCACCTGTCTATTGTTTGAATTGATTAATTGAGAGTTAATGAACTCTCATTTTTTTGTAGAAGAAGACGAAAGAGAAAAAAAGACATTGAACAACCCATCACCGAACTTTTCCAGAGTAGGGTGCCGAGTGGCTTAAACTTACATCTCTAGCAACTTAATATAAAAGAAAAAAAATGCCAAATGGCACAATAAAATAAAAAGTAAAGGGGGAAGCTCTACCTAAGGTTGTCCTTGTGGACCAATTTCTTATTTCTTAGGGTGTCTGTCGTATTTAGCCCTAGCGCAGGTCTTGCAGTTTTGTGCAATTTCGTTGGCCA
>NW_026999195.1:0-665 GCF_035044405.1 Drosophila montana
TTACGGCTCCTTGCCGTGGATCAAAGCTGTGATCAAAGCTTGATGGCTGATTCCAGTAGCGTCCAGTAGACTCCAGTTGATGCACGCTGGAGATTACTGTGGACGATAGCAAAGATTTCTTCTAACCTATCCGCCTTCGTCCTAGGGTCGAGCGCACTAGTTGCGGACCCCGGAGTCACCTGATCGTACAAGGCTGCGGGCAGCCGCGGCTCCCTCCCCTGCATCAGGAAAGCGGGACTGAATCCCGTCGAGTCCGCCACACTTGTGTTGACCGCTAGCGATATCTCCGGCAAGAGCTCGTCCCATGAACTCTGATGGCCTTCGATAAATTGCGCTATCATGGTCTTCACGGTCCTATTGGTCCTTTCGGTAGGATTCTCTTGTGGACAGTACGGGGCGGTATACTGGGCCTCTACACCCAGCGACTCCAGAAAAGCCGTGAAGCTACGGCTTGTAAATTGTACCCCGTTGTCGCACACGAACTTCTTGGGCACCCCGAACCTACTCAAAATCCTCTATCGAAACGCTGTCTGCAAATGCGCCGCCATGGCTCTCCTGAGAGGGACCAGTTCCACCCACTTGGAGAAAGCCTCATGGAACACCAGTAGCATCGTGTTGCCATGTCTCGACCGTGGAAGGGGTCCGACGAAATCCGCGCAGAAATC
>NW_026999196.1:0-2693 GCF_035044405.1 Drosophila montana
ATCAGAATTGAAGAAAATATGCTAAGCGAACAAGATATTAATACACCAGCTACAGCACATAGCGCTGAAGAAGATACTGAAAACTTAACACATTTAACAGAAAAACCGTTAAACTATTTTAGAAGACAAATAAAAATGATAAGAAGTGATTCTGAAAAGGTAGAAGTTGAACCATATTTTAAAAAATTAAGAATAAAAATCGTTTATTTAAACTTAAACATTAAAAAAGCTAAAAAAGATATAGATAAAACATTTTTGCAACAATTTATTGAATACGATTCCGATTTTGAAATAATACAACAAGCCTTTAAGAAATAATGAACGCCAAAACAACTCGAATATTACGAACAAATATTAAACTAAAAGACATTAGGAGCTATGCAGAATTTAAAGAAATGATAGTGAGCAACCACAAGAAACTTTTACATCCAGGCATTGAAAAGATGGTCAGACTTTATAAAGAAACATACTTTTACCCAGACTATCAAAATTTAATCCAAAACATTATTAACGAATGTGAAGTTTGTAATCTAGCTAAGATTCATCACAGGAACACATCATGTAAATTTAAAATTACACCAGAAGTAGAAAACTGTAGAAAAACTTACGTAGTAGACATTTATTCAATAAAAAGCCACAGCTATTAAACATGTATTGATTTATATTAAAAACTTGCAAAAGTAATTGAACTTAACGGCAAAGATTGGATGGAAGTTAAAATAAGGACTCATTCAAATATTTAACAACATGGGAAAACCTACAACTCTGAAGACCGATAGGGACAGTGCTTTTATGATTCTTGCCCTGCAAGAATGGTTGAATAAGGAAAAAGTTGAATTTTAAATAACTACAAGTAACAAGTAAGAGGTTCTAGTCGGGAACCTGGACCCTCTTCTTCCAACACCAAATGCAGCTCGCGCTACGCACTCGTTTGCTTTAGTAGTAATAAAGATAAATTAAAAAAAAAACGAGAAGCAAGGGCTATCTTCGGCTAGCCGAAGATTTAATACCCTTGCAGACCCAACCTTTTCATAATGTTCATATCTAAGAAGCACAGGGAAAAAAGTTAATGCCGAGTATGGTTGAGATGTCTTGAAAAATAAAAAAGTTTTCCATACAACAACTTAATTTTCGACTGATCGTTCCTATGGCAGCTATATGATATAGTTGTCCGATCTTAAAAGGATATTGCAAATATATATGACGAGCATAATAAAACAAATAAATGCCGAGTTTGGTCAATATATCTTTAAAAACAAACAAATTTTCCATACAACAACTTAGTTTTCGACCGATCGCTCCTATGGCAGCTATATGATATAGTGGTCCGATGTTAATAGGATTTTGCATATATATGACGAGCATAATAAAACAAATAAATGCCGAGTTTGGTCAAGATATTGTGAAAAACAAACAAATTTTCCATACATCAATTTAATTTTCGACCGATCGTTCTGTGGCAGCTATATGATATAGTGGTCCGTTCTTAATAGGATTTTGCACATATATGAGGAGCATAATAAAACAAATAAATGCCGAGTTTGGTCAAGATATCGTGATAAACAAACAAATTTTCAATACAACAACTTAATTTTCGACTGATCGTTCCTATGGCAGCTATATGATATAGTGGTCCGATCTTAATAGGATTTTGCATATATATGAGGAGCATAATAAAACAAATAAATGCCGGGTTTCGTCAAGATATCGTGAGAAACAAACAAATTTTCCATACAACAACTTAATTTTTGACCGATCGTTCCTATGGCAGCTATATCATATAGTGGTCCGATCTTAATAGGATTTTGCATATATATGAGGAGCATAGTAAAACAAATTAATGCCGAGTTTGGTCAAAATATCGTGAAAATCAAACAAATTTTCCATATAACAACTTAATTTTCGACCGATCGTTCCTGTGGCAGCTATATGATATAGTGGTCCGATCCACCTGGTTTTGACATATGAACTGCGTGCAGCAGGAAGAGGAACTTCTGCAATGTTTCATAAAAATAGCTTTAAAACTGAGAGACTAGTTCGCATAGAAACAGACAGGCGGACAGCCGGACAGACGGACATGGCTACATCGACTCGGCTGTTGAAACTGATCATGAATATACAATATACTTTATGGGGTCGGAGATTTCTGCTTCTATGCGTTACACATTTTACGAAAAAATTATAATACCCTCTGCAAGGGTATAAAAAGTTCCCTTGGCAGTGTTCGAACTCGCAATAGAAAACAATACAACCGGAATTGCCATTCTGTTGATTTAATTCAAAGCAGACGCGCATGAGTGTGTGTGTGTACTTATATACAGAAATCCTTGGAATTTGTGCTTGCTGCTGCATGTGTTTGCAGGCCAAAACACATTTTCTTTCGTGTTTCTTAACCGATCTTGATGAAATTTTCCGTAGTAGATGTTATTGTACTATAAAATATTCGTATATTCTTAAAATGACAATTGCATTTAATTAGGCAATACAAGTTGGATTACTAACATGATGGATAGCCACTTGATATACATATGTACATAATCTATTCTAGAAGCTACATGTCAAGTTTGGTGACTCTAGATCTTAATTTTTACCAAAATTGCCCAAAAAACAGGATTTCGTTATCGATTTTTATCGATTACTTGGAATCGGGGCAAGTTATCGAATATCGGAAACAAACTCGATCCGCGCATGGA
>NW_026999197.1:0-1491 GCF_035044405.1 Drosophila montana
ATTTAATTTGTTTTGCTTAATCCTACTACCAAATATGTATATTCTTCTTTGTCATATTTGTATATATATAGATATATATATATAGATATATATATTTATATATATATATATAAATATATATATATATAAATATATATATATATAAATATATATATATATATATACAAATATGACAAAGAAGAATATACATATTTGGTAGTAGGATATATTATATATATATATATTAACCCTTATTGTATTCAGCGCTTTTCGCTTCGGTTTAGCAATGAATTAAATTAAATAATATTTGCCTAGATTTAACACAAGACATTTAAACTCTCGGTTAGTTGGAAGGGCAGCGACTATATTATAATTAATTATTATTGCTATTAAAGTGAAGTTAATTTAAATCAACTATATTTTGCGACAGTTTATTAAATGTTAAGGAATAGCAACGACTTAAATGAATGATCTAATTGGTATAAATAAAGAAACTATAATGAATTCTAACTAAGACACTTTCCATTGCTGGGAGTTAGGGTGGGGATACGCGGCTCCCTAATTCCATCTCGTACACTATGCGTTCATAAATATGTGCAGACCTTCTCTACTTTTCTTTTCTTATCTTTGTTTGTGATGGCATGGCAGCCTGTGTCGTGTCCACTGATTGATAGGCGACCTGTTCCCCTAAAATAACAATAATTAATAATTTGCAAACGATCGAGGAACTTTTTCTCGAAACCCCCATCGCCGACGAGATAGAGAGGGAAAGCTAGCGCGTGCACCGTAAGATGTCTATACTGTTATCAGCGTGACTCTGCAACTATTCTACGTTGTATGTCTCACTTATTTGGTGTACTGAGTTTTAAAAATGGATAAATTTAGTATATTGGTTTTGTGCGTATGTATGGAAGCATTTCCTACCTATAAAGCCTATTTATCATGATCAAAGCATCTCATACCCCTTATCAATTGTCCGCCCTTCCGTATGCATGAGCACGACGAACGTAAAATTATCATTAGCATGCTCCGTTTCCATGAAATTGATAAAAACCCAATATGGCTAAACAAATTGGACAGGTTAATTTTAAAAACTTTACACAGATCGAATTTATTGAACGGTTTCTTTTATATTTTTTTCTTTTTATATAATATTAGTTTGCATCGACCTTTGGCCAGACTAAAGTGCTCACTCAAACCACTTGTTGTTATACTTCTAAGAAATTATATATCAGGAGAGTTGTTACTTTAAAATTATTTATTTCTACAACAGAAATACTATTTAAGCATTAACATAAGTTTCTCAGAATGAAAAGTTAAATTTAGATATTGATATTGCCTACAATATCAATGGGCGATTGCCCATTCGCTAGGCCTACTCTACTTGGCTGCGTTTATATGCTTAGTATACAATAAGAATCTCATGTGAACGAATTCAGGTGGTCTATACTTACGGTTTTACAATCTTATGATTGGGATGCATAATACGTAACAAAGATTTTATGATTAGTC
>NW_026999198.1:0-2417 GCF_035044405.1 Drosophila montana
GTCTATGAGCTGTGAAATTTTTATTCCATCTTACATCAGATATTCGGTGGGAATCTATCTTTGTTTACGACAATTATTTTAGTTATTTCCATGTTGCATAGTGTTATGTCACTGGTAATGTCACTGACCTCCTTCAGATGTCTTTTTACAATATTTTAGCTTAAATATCGGAGAATTATTAAGTTTCTTGGTTTATATAATTTATTAAATTTCATCCTTTTCTGATAACATTTCTTTTACAGTTTCCGGATGGTAACTTGCTCGTTCTAATATAATTATCAAATATATTCTGACGGATATTCTTAAATTTGTAGACAATGTAATTCATAAATACAAGTGCAATTGTTTTTATCATGCTAGTTGCTAGTTTTCTCAATATTTTATTATCTTGTTCGTTAGGCTAAATTCCATCTTCATTTTCGATAAAGAGTTTTGATTAAATTTTTATAGCCTCAACCCATTGAAGATGAGTAAAAGGCGCTTATTAGGTTTGTGCCCGTTTATGTTATAGGCAGAAGAAGTACCTTCTTCAAGAAGCACCGTATTCAAAAAGCACCGGCTTCAATAGTCGAAACGATCTATCCATGTCCGTCTGTCTGTCCGTCCGTCCGTCCGTCGGTCCCACCTTCCGTCCGTCTGCCCGTATGTATGAACGCGTCGATCACCAGACCTAGAGGCCTGAAATTTTGAACATATATCCTCCTAGTGCCCGCGCAGTGCGAGCGACCTATAGAGTAAATAAATAAATAAATTGGAAGTCCCCACCAGTTTAAGCCTCAAAAAAAATGTACATTTGAGAATATACGAATATTCTATCGCACAACAAGATCTACTGCTGAATTTCATAAAGATCAGATAGGAAACACAGAATTTATTAAGGAAAACGTATACTGATCTATATTGTCAAGTCACGTGTTTTCGGCAGCTAGCGCAAGTTGCGCGAAGGCCAAAGTGAATACAAACTATGACTATAGGCTAAGACTTTATACTTGCTAAATAGCTTAGAATAGATGACTCTACACGAGGAAGAGAAGACTCCGAGAAGAATATTTTGTAATGCTTGTTGTAATCATGATAGAGGGACCGAAATAGTTCATGTAAGGCATAGTTAGTTTAACAAAATTAAAGCGATAAAAACATATAATTAGGTATTAGTTGGACAGTGTTAGTAGAGCAGAGGAGTTTAGTTGGCTAATCAGCCCAAGAGAGTCGATTTTACCCGTAACTAGCCTTTGAATAAATATTACACCGAGCATAGCTCAACGATTACTTAAAGAAGGAAAAAGTCTACTGGAATTTGACAGTAACGACACACGAGGATAACAGTTTGAGCCACTAAGAGCAACCAACAAGAATTGTTTTTGTACAGAATAAATTCTGTCTGGTGGAAAGAATATGGTCGTGACTACATGAGTGAATACATGAGGCATAGATGGTCTTACTCTTTTGACCATCTGCTTGATGAAACCCAAAACAATTCTGTCCTTATTGACTACGTTCGTAACATGAGAGACGAATTTAAATTTATTAAAAAAATGACACCTAGATCATTGACTTCATTACTGGTACAGTTGAACCGTTTGGGGAGGGCTTCTTCAGAAAGTCATTACCTTGCATTTGGAACAGTTTAAATTAAGCAGGTTAAATTGACACCAAGACTGAAAGGCATCAATTTCGCCTCGAAAAAAGATTACATGAGACCAAATCTTTACATGCAAACACAACTTTATATCATCAGCATACATTAGTACTCGAGAGTGAGACAGTATTGAGGGAAGATCATTAATGGGGACTGTCTTGAGGAGCACCAGAAGTCACCTGAAAACATTTAGAAAACGATTTTCTGAAAAGAACTGTTGTAGGATAGTGTCGTCACAATATCGATAGCATGCATTTGCATAAGTATACACGGTCACTCTGCATCAGGTTCCACGTATGGTAAATAATTATGTTATGCATTAGTGTTAAGAAGAGTCAATCTGTGACACAAATCAAGAACATGCTAAACTAAAGAGAGAATACTTACCGATACACACATATTTAATTAAGATACCAAGTAAACTTAATCAGCCTCTCACAATCGCAGAAGTGGGCCTAACTCACGATTAGCGAAATTGTAATAAATACATTTTCAGAAGTTCAATTAAAAAGTATTTGTCTGCTCTTGATTTGCCGACCACAGACTGTAAAGCAGAGTTGGTAGTGCAGCTGAATGTGATGGCACCACGCAGTCGAGTACCGAAATTGAGCCAAGCTCGGAAAACACAGCGGCAGCTTGGATTCTACAAGCACAATCACAGGCTGATCACGCTCGACAGATAGCACAGGGCGAGGGGATGGAGGCGGGTGCTCATGCATTGGAACTTATGAACACCGCTGAGTTTGCTGTGCGTCACGGCTTCGAGCCGAAATCGAAA
>NW_026999199.1:0-942 GCF_035044405.1 Drosophila montana
CTTGAGTGGCTTCTTTAAACCTAAGGAATAGGTTCCTAAAAAAAATCAAAATTTGTATATTGATAGTACGAAATTAACACACAAGGCCACGAAAAGCGTATATAATGAGACTTAATTATTAACAAACATATACCTTTTTTATTTGGTTAGGTGTTTATGTGCCTTGTTTTAATTTTTTCCAAGCATAAATAATTTAATTCCAATGTACCCTGAACCCATTTTAAATGTGTTCTAGTAGTTTAATTGTTTTGTGCAAATGAATGCAAAGTGTAGAGGAGGTATGTATATCCGATAGCTATACAACTAAGCGAGTAGTTCGCATTGAAACGCACAGACGGACATGGCTATATCGACTCGGCTGTTGATACTGATCAAGAATATATATACTTTATGGGGTCGGAGATGTCTCCTTCTATGCGTTACACATTTCACGACAAAATTATAATACCCTCTGCACGGGTATAACAAATTCACACGCCCACACGCCGTAAGCTGCGAACCTCATGCAACGGCTGTGCTTTTCTTTCACACTATGTATGGAAAATGCATGTTTGATTAACATTGGTGTTTATAGTCCGATTAAAAAATATATAAATTGCATTGTAAAATATATAAATGCCATTTTTTTCTTGCTACATATATTTGTGCAAAACTATTATAACCCTTTTCTTAACACAATTAATCGAAATATAAAATCTCACCATTTTGCGATTCCTGGAGCCATTTGAAATTGTTTTTCTTATCTTAGTATAATAAAATATATATATAACTACATAAATAGTAATTAATTTAATTAATAAGAATATTTTTTTATAAATTGTAAATTTCGGCGTCAGAATTAAAAGTGCCGCTATGTTAGGAGCTGCCAACTTATGTAGAAAGCTAACCTATGGGAACATAAAGATGCCACCTTATGAAAATAAGTAATAGTACACATGACGA
>NW_026999200.1:0-1840 GCF_035044405.1 Drosophila montana
TGAATATTTTGTAAACATGTTATTTATATAAAATAAATAATTTATATAGTTATTGAAACATTCTACAATTTGGGTTATTATATGTTTAAATATAAATACAAATGCAAAGCATAGATTTTGATAAATAAAAATGTTAAGGAAATATTGCCAGCTAGTTTTTTTTGCAATAATAGAAAAATGAGAATTTCTTGAAAACTGGCTGGACGATTTTCTTGATGTAAAAAGCAAAATGATTGATAATTCGCGATCTATATGTTTAACTACCGTGCATTTAAGGCCATCATCGGGGATAAATAAAATTAGGATGAATAATATCACTAACCAAATAACATATAGACGGGACAAACCGTACTTTTGATGGTGACATTCGTTTTTTTTGCGGCTGGTCCAAACTCGCCTTCGTTTTTGTTCGGGTTCGAGACATGCCCGCATGCTCTCAGAGCAAGAGAGTAAGAATACATATGGCCTGTGTCGTGGAACGGCAACGCTGTCTTTTTACTCGCTCACTCTACAAGAAACTGCTTTGGCTTACTCTCATCCATATGATTTGTGCGATAGAACGGCATCGCTGTTTTTTATCTCGCTCCCACTACAGGAAACTGCTTTGGCTTACTCTCAGTGCTCTTTCAATTTGTCTATGTACCGTTTAAATGTTTGTGTGTGTATGTGCCCGCACAAGCAAAAATGCCCACAAATTCAGTTTTTCTCTGCGTGCCTGTTGGTCCCTGCCTGCGTGTTCGATGCAAATTTGACAATATTTTTGGATTTCTGAATTTCGAGCTCTACACACACACACAGACACAAATGTGTGTGAATGGGCTGATCATGGGCGCAAAATTTAAAAATATCATTATTGGCACGCGTCTGACGCGCGCCCTTCTTTTTATGATTTAGGGCTTGAATTGAATAGCTTGAATATGATAAGTCAATAAAATCCCTACTACAATAAATATATAATTGAAGATTTTAATTTTTGCACAAATATCCGCTGGTCATAAAACTATTTAAGTGACCAGTCACTTGATCTATGTACATATGCAAGTGCAGGTGTTTGCCAAAAGTTGACCCTTTCGGACCAACGGGCTACTGCAGGTAATAAGGCGTCAACATTCATTCATCAATTCAAATAAAAATACCAATTATTTCATATATTTCAAATATTTTGAATTAATTTGTTCCCGCTCAATACTGTATATGATTATTCAACACTGACTCCAAGCAGTGGTTCGGTTCACGTTAGAACTAGTAGCTCGATAGGCATTTTGAAAAAACAACACGAGGTGTGCTTGCATTTTATTATTTTTCTAAAAATCTGGCTGATCGATTTGTTTAGAATTAGTGCATAAGGCTTCCTAAAACATGTATCTTCAAGTTAGTATAGCGTGCATTGAGGGCCATTATCCCTGTGAACAGATATTAGGGTTTAAGTGCAAGACCAATTTTTTACGAACATTTTGTATGGGGCTAGCAACGAGGTTGCTGCACTGCTGTACAAATATCTTAAAAACGTGCTGATCGATTTTTATAATTTTTTCAAGGTTGCTTAGGTGAAACTATTGGCTTTAATCGTGTATATGCGGTTTTCGAGGCCATTATCCCTGAATTAAGATATATAGAAAATGGTGAAAACCTCATTTTTTAACCCCTTGGTATACCCATATTATAAATTAAAATTCCAAAACAAATGAATGTAGACAGTAAATAATTTAAAATTTTGCAATTCTGCATTTAAATTTATTGGGTTTTGTGCTTAAAGACATTAATTAATGCATTTCCGATACCAAGTACCAAAAATCGTCGCTAAGTCACCGCCGCTAATTTGACGCACGTTAGTGATTAT
>NW_026999201.1:0-1562 GCF_035044405.1 Drosophila montana
TTTTGTGCTTAAAAACATTAATAAATGCATTTAAAAGTGACCGATTCCTTTTCCGATACGAAAGTACCAAAAATCGACGCTAAGTCACCGCCGCTAATTTGACGCACGTCTCATTCGCTCATCTCAAAGCGTTGACGATAGTTCAAAAATTATCGGAAATTCATCGTGAAGTAGTATCGTTGCTGCACGACACTTTACAATCGTACCACCACCGCGCTATCGCCATTGCTAATATTTAGTGAAATACGCTATAAAGTTAAGTTCCGGCGCCGTAAATGGAATCTTGAGAAAAAACTACGTGGAATAGATACCATCCCCGACTTATTTGGGCATTCCTTATGTGTGGAGGGTTCACCGAAGCATTACCGCGATAGAAAGTTAACAGCAACAACGTAAGTGGAAGAAACGTAAGCAGCAGCAACGTAATCGGCAACTTTAACAGCAGCAGTGCCAAAAACAAAAACATTATTAGCAATGTCGCTGTTAACAGTGGTGGTTAGACAACTGTGGAAATGAGCGTTGCATTGACAACCGCCAAAACCTTAACAAAGTAATGGCAACATCGTCTACATGCATGGGCAAAAGAAGTGGCCATGGGGTACGTCGGCAGTTCTTGCGCTCGAAATTAGATTATACAACTGCAGAATATTGCGTAAGTGTTTAATTTGAATGCGGCAATTATCATTTGTTACTATTAGAAAAACTTAAAGGCATCGCGCAGTCCTGGTAACACGTAAATGCGATACGCATTTTGAAACCAGTAGACCAGTTGTTTGAGCAGCTCATTTTGGCATTTGGAGCAGAGATGTCTTAACCTTAGTAAGGAAGAAAATTCAAGATCGACAGTGGCACTCAAACTTGCTTGCTACTTATTTTTTAGATAAGTTGTTGCTAGCCAAGAACATTAACATTAATTTCGAGGAATATTAGACATAATGATTATTGATTATATCCCTTTACAAACCCTGCGTGATCAGGCACGAATCCAATGTTTTCTGAGTCAACGAAGGCATCGACTCGGATAGTCCAATATCATTTTATTAATATTAATTGATTGCCAAGCAAAGTGACATTGGAAAAAGTTTGGAAATGCTATATTGAACTTAAAAAAAGTAAACATGAAATATTTGCAAAATGTTTATGTTATGTTTTAAAAGTATCAATAATGTGTTATTTTCATTTAAATATGTTTGTAAATGAGTCTCTGAGTCATGATATTGATCTTGGCAGAGATTTTATAGACGCACCTAATTAAAGTTAAAATTAAAATACGTTGAAAATGGTTACGGTAAAGGAAATGGGAACAAATAGAGGTTTTGAGTTTGTACATAAAATATTTTCAGATTTAATTATAGATAAGAGAGTTATTGTGTACATCAGAGGTCGCAAATAACAGTCAACACATATATTCAATGTGGTTAGTACTCAAAAAAAAAAAAAAACAAGTAAGAGCAAAACGAAAAAAGTGGAAGTGTGACGATATCAATGAAAGCTAGAACGATAGAGAGATAATAAGAGGGCACGACATAATACAGGTATGCATGTAGGCAAGCTATTTTATA
>NW_026999202.1:0-54462 GCF_035044405.1 Drosophila montana
TAATTCAAATGTTTTATTTAAATTTTCCGGTAACTCGTTATTGCGTAACTTGGATGAAATATTGATTATTTCAGGATCGCGCTGCTGTTCGGACACCAACCAATTGTCGGTCACTTCAGTAAGATTAATACGCTTCTCAATTATTTTATCCGCACACTTATTTCCTTCTGACAGTGGATTTCGGGAAAGGAAATCGACATGCGCCATTCGCTCCCCTTTTCTATATTCGAGATCGAAATCAAATGACTGTAGAAACCCCCACCATCTATGCACTCTCGGTGTTAATTCCATTTTGGTGCGACTGGCCTTTAAAGAGTTACAATCTGTGTAAACGACAAATTTACGACCTTGTAAATAATGCCTAAAATGCTTCATAGCATTGACAACTGCTAAAGTCTCGAGTTCGTACGAGTGGTATTTTGCTTCAGCCGGAGAAGTACATTTGCTATAATACTCCACTACATAGGATTTATTTTCGATTTTATGTAACAATATCGCCCCGTAACCAATGGAGCTGACATCTGTGTGCAATTCTATTAGATATTGTGGATCAAATATAGTTAGTACTGGGGCCTGTGTCAATACACCTATTATTTTCAAACGTATTTGTTCATGCTCTGACAACCAGACAAAATTAGCATTATTCTTTGAAGTAAGCATGTACAATGGTTTTAATATTTCGGAAAATTTTGGAATGAATTGCCGAAAGTAAGAAGCTAAACCAATGAACTGTCGTAATTGAGCTACAGTTTCCGGAGGTGGCAACCCTATCAATGCCTGGATCTTTCGTGCATTTGGCCGAATTTCTCCATTCGTTATTTCAAACCCAAGGTACTCGATTTTAGTTTTAAGAAACGAACATTTCGTTATATTAAATGAAAATCCGGCTTTACTTAAGGTGTCCAACACTATCTCTAGTCGTTCTAACGCTTCATCTTTTGTTTTAGCTACTACCATAACATCGTCAATGTAAACAATTGCGAATGTGTGTGCCAACGGACCCAGGGCTTTTATTATTGCACGCTGAAACACAGAAGGTGCGTTCTTCAGACCAAAGGGCATGGTTAAGAATTCGTACTGTCCATCAGGTGTAACGAAAGCCGTTCGCTCAATGGAATCTGGGTGTACTGGGATTTGGTAAAATCCACTTGCCATATCTATACACGAAAAGTACCTTGCACCACGAAGACGAGCTATTTGATCCGAAATAAGAGGCAAAGGATATTTATCGGCAATTGTATTGTCATTTAAAACGCGGTAATCTACACAAAGACGATCTGTGCCATTTTTCTTCTTAACCAGCATCATGGGACTAGCGAATGGTGAACAGCTGGGACGAATAATTTTTGATGTAAGCAATTCATCAATTTTGCACCGAACGTGCTTCCTCTCATCTTCGCTAAGCCTATAAGGTCGGCGTTGCACAGTCTTTTGTGGATCTATTAGCCTAATTTCTAATTGGCCTGTCGTCACACGAGTCATTGGAATTCCGTCGATAAACCTATCAGAGTGACATCTCAACATATTGTTCAATATCGTCTTATCAGAATCATTTAAATTGGTATCAGAATTTATGATTTCTTCATACTTCACTAGACTCAGAACATTTACTCTTTTTGTCTTATAAAAGCAAAATTTATCTGCATCAATTGATACACCAAAGCCCTGGCTTAAAACCGCACGGCCAATCAACACTTCATGCTTCAAATATTTGTCCATAACCACATGTAATAAAACTTCTAAACAATATTGTTCAATATTAATATTACTCAGAACTTGCAGGGTGCTACAAATTGAATCGTTACTTATGCCATTTAAAGTTACAATATTGTGAAATCGTTTTCCGGTGAATTTTTCCGCAACACTCTCCTTGACCAGTGAGCATTCGGCTCCAGAATCGAAACAATATGGAATAGACTCACCGGATAAGGTAATTGTTCCACTTGGTGGAGCTACTGTACAAACGTCAACTCGCTTCTCGTAGCTCTTGCTGTTTCCACCAGTACGATTTTTGGGGCATACAGAAGCCACATGTCCGATTTCATCGCACTTAAAACATTTAATTTTTGATCGATCCTTCACTCCTGACGTGCTGCTCACGCTATAACTCCTTTCTGTTGGGGCTGATGCTTTTCCCATTCGAGAGCGGCATTCTGCATATTTGTGGCCAGCCTTTCCACAAAAATGGCACTTCACCTGCGACTGCATTCTTGTTTTCTTCTTATCCGGACCAGTCGAATATCCGTCCTCCTCGTTGTTACGCTTCTTGAAAGCGTAAGCCTGTAGCTGCTGCTGCAGCTCATTACGAGTCGTCACATTCGTTGTAAACAGCCAACGCAACAAATTATTATCCATTTGAGCCATGTGGGCTAACACTACTGATAGAGCAAACTCCTCCAAATTCTTTGCCTTCCACTTAGAGAGCAATAGGGTGACTATGCGACTGCCGTACTCAGCAAAACTCTCTCCAGTTTTGGGACGTCCGTTCAAAATGTTCATCAGTATGGCAGAAGTTGTCTCAATGCCCACGAAACGTTGGATGAAGAGTTCCTTAAACTGCGGCCATGTGATGCCAGCGAAGCATATTTGGGACAGCCATTGCGATGCACTGCCTTCTAATGCTTTGCTTAACGCAATCACAAGCGCACTGCCTTCGAGAGCATTATCCGCGAAGATTAGGTCCACTGTAGTACACCAAGCTGATGCACATGCTCCAGCGGTGTCAGGGCAAAACTTGGGTAGAGTGACGTGGAGTGCTCTCCCGTCTATTGCCGGTGCTCTTGGTGCCTGCATGGATTTTATTATTTCCATTAGATTACGATTTTGCTCTTCTAAGGCTGCCCTTAATAAGTTAGAGCTGTCCTCTTTTGGCGGAGCTAATCCCACTTCTGATGTCGGCGGCAGGGGTATGTCTGTCGGCGGCAAAGGTATGTCATCCATGTTGATACTTCTGATGATTGACGCGGCTGCACAGCGAGTTCCGATCGGTTCAAATACCCAAGCTCAACTGACTATGTCAGCCTACGCACTCATGTCGTAAACTCACTCATGTCGAGTGTATGTAGCCATCTCTGTCTTACTCAAGACTCTTGGTATCTTACCATCGAACCTCACTCAGCAGCAGAGCGTCTCTGCCTCTGCTGCCGTGCTTTCGTTCAATATCAGCTAGTAAAGCAAAAGCAGGGAATTCCCCGAATCCCCGAATTCCCAGAATGCTACTGAGGAATGTACCCGCGTACAATTACTAGGAATCACACTGCGACATATACATATGTGCATGCATATATTCAAAGCTATAAGAGCATTCATGCATATCCACAAAAGACACTTTGGCAGTTATTTTTTCTGTTCAGTGCTCGTGGAAAAACATGTGCGAAAAAAAATACTACGAAAAGTTTCTTTGATCGTGCCTAGGGTCTGCTGCGCAGAAACAGAACTTTGTGTGTTTTCTTTCTCCCTTATTCATACTGTTCGACAAAAACCGAAAGTGACGAAGGCATTTTACGACCTCTGAGTTACATAGATGATATAATGGTTGCAAGCGAAAAAATGGACGAACATTTGGATACATTTAAAGAAGTAATTATTAGATTGGTGCAAAGCAAGTTAGAATTAGGGATTGATAAATTGGAATTTATACAGTGAAGCATAAATTATTTACTTTTTGAATAGCGAAATAAGGCATAAGAGCTCATGAAAAGGTGATAGAATCTATTTAAAATTTTTCAGTTCCTGATAAGACACACGATGTTCAGAGTTTTCTGGGATAGTTTCGCAGATTTATAAAAGTTTGTTCAACAATAGCTAAATCGTTATATGACGTATTAAGAAAAGATAAACAGTTTTAGTTCGACCAAAAAGAATTAAATTGTTTCTTATACAAATATCACAATGAAATAGATGACATAAATAGGGATAAAGTGGTAGACATAATTGTCAAAAGTTAGTTTTTAGACAGATCTGGTAGATTAAATGATATCTTTTCGAGGGGGTCGATGGATTCACCAAATTTTTACTTCTTTGTGAGACAAAGATTATGTTAATAATACACAAGAAGTAATTGCCTCATTAAAGACTACGATAGTTGTTTCACTTCTAATGAATTTGATTGAGTTTGTTGTGGAATGCAATACTTAACATATTAAAATTGGAAGGGATTCGGCCCAGGCGAACGGCCACATTGAGAGTATCAACAAAAATCTTGGGCCAATGATAGCAATTGTAGTAATAGAAAAAGTAGAATTTGCACTAAACAATACACAGCATAGGAGCATTAAACAAAAAGCAAGTAAAATATTGTTTGATAATGCAAAAAAGGTCAAGTGATAGATGAATAAAAGAAAATCTAGAAGAATTAATAAAATCCCCAGTCGAAAATCGTTTAACAGAAATTATAAATGAGGCAACGGAAACCCAGAAAAAAGTGAAAGCTTGCAGCAAAACTAATGCTTAACAATCTTAATAGCTCGGAAGGGGCAGCTAGAAAGTTATTCCCAAAACACAAAGGACCGTTGGTGTTAGCGAAAGCGCTTAAAGTGATTTCAAGTATCCCGTAATCCATATAAGGTTTGGAGTGTATCAAATAAAAACCCTTGGTTGGAAAATAAAGTTAAGCTGAAATATTTGTGAAAGTGTAAAACATTGCGAAATTAAGAAATAGATATAAGAGAATTATTGTAAATCACTGTTTTATTTTAAAGAATGGTGATAAGAGGATACGACTGCAGGATGGCTGAGTTGAAGTAGGATGGTGACGTCACATTATCGATGACTGTGACAAGCGTTTAACAAATAAAGATCAGCAAAAAGACAGAATACTTACAGACATATATTTATTAAATAAAGATACAGAGAACACTTAATCATGCTTTCACAGAACCTTTTGGGATCTTTTACGCAAATAGTCTGA
The DNA here is from genome assembly GCF_035044405.1 of Drosophila montana. Taxonomy (NCBI): domain Eukaryota; kingdom Metazoa; phylum Arthropoda; class Insecta; order Diptera; family Drosophilidae; genus Drosophila; species Drosophila montana. The sequence goes on from NW_026999202.1 coordinate 4,910, forward strand.
GATCCAGTTCAGAAGATTGACTGGGAAGCCGACAATGTATAATTTCTGAAGCAGTAAGGAGTGGTTAACGGAGGAGAAACCCTTACTAAAATCTGTATAGATGACGTCAGTCTGCATTTTTTTCTGAAAACCATCAATTCCCAGGGAAGTAAACTTAAAAGGGTTAGTGGTTGCAGAACTACAATTCATATACCCATGCTGTGATGGAGAAATAATAGAGCTACATAAATGTTGCAGTTGAGATTTTATGATTCTCTCAAAAGCTTTAAGGTAAATTATACCTCTAAAGTTTAAGACATGAAATTTGTTCTCTTTCTTATAAAGATTCTTTTCAAATGGTCGGGAAAGATGAAGCTCACAAGCGAGTCCATCAGGACCCGGGGAGTACACCGGTTTTATTGCATTGAGATTGCTGAGTAGCAAACTTTCAGTCACAATAGGATTTTAGGTGCAGTTCCAAAGTTGGATGAAAAGGGTCTTCAGGAACGAATGTCGAACGAATCCAACATGATGATTAAATCAAGCTCTCGATTAACCTGCAGTAAAGACATCTCATGTAGACCATCAATAAACTAATGTAGCATAGAGGCCAACATAAAGGTGGAGTCCATTGACGATGGGAGATTAAAGTCGCCATACTCGATCTCCGTAAAGGGAAGTACACTTAGTTTCGACGAAAGAGCAGATTTAACAGCTTTAAGTACTCCTCTTCCGATACGGTGAGCTCGATCTCATCTATGAGGTGTATTTGGATGTCAATATTGAGGAATCTGAGATGTCCCGTTTTAGCCAGGTCTCAGTAAAAGCGATAATATCAAAATTAAGTTGTTGGAATGGCTGTCAACCAGATGCGGTGGCAAGAAGCTGTTACTTTTTTTTTTTTAATTTTTTTAATACTGCTAAAGCACGAGGAAGCGTTGGTAGAAAATGGTTCAGGCTATTCCCTAGTCTGGAACTACCGACTAGACACTTTTACTAGTCAGTTAAGTTTTTTTGGATGAAACTAATTTTTTAGAATGGCTGTGGAGATGAGGCCATTGAAAGTAGTTCAGTCGGTTGAAGGCAGCTGCAAGTGTGACTCTACAATAGGGAACCTAATTAGGTTTGTTTTAATGATAAGGCATAGGAGCTATAAGGGATACCTACTATGGAAACTCCTGAATAGAGCACTCTTACTTTTTTTTTATACCTTGAACCCATTTTTAATAGGGTATAACGAAATAAAAACAGCAAGAAGTCTGGCTGCTGAACAAATGGAAAAGTAAATGCAAGCAACCAAAATAGATTCAGACATATAACATAAGTGAGTCGTTAATTGAATAAAAAGAAACAAATTTGTTTAAAAAATAATATAATAAATATCATAATAAAAAAATATATAAAAAAATTGTAATTAACAAAAAATTATAATAAATAAAAAGCCATTATTTGAAATGTAAGGCATAATACCTATTGCTAAGCTGGCGGAAATGAACACAAAAGAGGTTTTTAACTTAATAGCTGCGACCTTACACATCAGTCAACACTCTTTAAAGCTTAATTAGCAGATATAACACAACACAAAGACGATTAAAAAAATAAAAAATAATAACAGACCAAACAAGAAGACTATGTCTCTTTGCGACATACAGCAATTGACGCCTACGCAATTTTCAAGCCATACAATGGCAGCTCTTATTATTTTATTTCTCTTATTATATTATTAAACAGTTTCATTTATACACAATAAAGAAAGAGTTTTTGTAAACGCAATGTTGGCTTGAACTTCAACGCAATTATCACGTGATTATATTGACACTTACGCTGACAAGACAGCAGTGTGTGTCGTTAAACAAGAGCTGAGGACACTGACGCAGGCGAGGTGCCCTTACTCAAATATTTGGAAGAAAAAACAATAAGACTCTCTTGTCATACGACCCAGCAGTAAAAGAAAATCTCTCAAAATATTGAAGTGAAGCTCTGCAGGCATTCGCCTCTGAACTCAAGAAGTCAATAGGGTAGCGGGCTTCCCAGCGGGCCTCGGCAATGGTCTTTGCGTTGGAGTTAGAAGTGAGCAAAGATCGCTATGCGTTCACGTTAACTTATGCCAAACACAATGAGGAAAACACTCATAACACCGGGAACCAACGCACCAGCGATGGCGTCATAGCGACCGCCAACAATCCACTGATAATAATAATTAACAGGACAAAATCCCCGAATTGAGTAAAGTCCAAGTTAATAGTAACAATTCAGCCAACAATCCGGACAATTATAAGCCACAACAAATAATATAGCTCAAAACAACTCTCGTTTCGTCATAAAATAAGAATATCTAAGGCCCTGAGCCGAGGGCTCAGTTGACACAGGAGTAGCTACAGACAGCCGAAACAACTTTTTAGAAAACGAGCATGAGGGCAATCAAAGCATACGACCCAGGGTCAGTAAGACCAAGTTGGAGCTATGAATCTGTAGCCCAGAGTGAAGCTCCCACCACAAGACGATTTGTCCGAGCACCCTTCATCACAAGAACCGTAGCAGGACACCATAAAGCTCCTCAATGATTCCGGGGCTTCTTAAAATTATATTAAGCCCCCTATATGGATGGCACACTTTCAAAAGTGCCCTATTCATTTACTTAATATTAATGATATATTAAAAAAAAAGTTCCCTATGCAGGGTTCGAACTCGCAACTAACCGCACTACTTGCCGCCGCTTCTACCCAACAGCCACACCAATTATGGAGTCTAGATGAGAATCCTTGCGTTAATACATACGGACATACGGAAAGACGGACAGACTAACGGACATGGCTAGATCGACTCGGCTGTTGATGCTGATCAAGAATATATATACTTTATGGGGTCGGAGATGCTTTCTTCTGCCTGTCACATGCATTTGCACAAATACATTATACCCTTTTTACCCAATTTTAATGGGTTCAGGGTATAAAAATACTGATGCCACAATCCACACAGGCGGGGAACCAGTATACTCTAAGCTATATCCGTACCCAATGAACATAGCTGATTTCGTCAATGCAGAAGGCAGAAGAGTTCTCGCAGTTGGCATAATAAAGCCGATCAGATCACCATACAACTACACTTTCTGGGTTGTTGGAAAAAAGGACATGATGAGATTAGCCAAAAAAAAGTTAAGTAATTAGTTTTCGAATATTAAATCAAAAAACCGTAGATGACAAAGACCCCATACCCATATCAATTCGGCAATACAGTCAAATATGGCTAAAGCCCAGACCTTACTTTAGATTGAGCTGGTAGTGAAAGATAGGAGAAGTCAGCTCTTACACTTAGGAAAAGCAAGTACGAATTTGGAAGACTTACATTTGGTTTGAAAAATGCACTAAGCATATACCAACGGGCGATCGACGACTTCCTACGGGAGCAAATCGAGAACACTTCCTACGTCTATGTGGATAACGTAATCATCTTCTCAGAGAATATAGAAGACCACATCAATCACATTGATTGGGTCCTTAAAAGTCTATTTGACGCAGGAATGAGATTCCCAGATTTTTAAAAAAAACTGTGTAGTATTTGGTATTTGGTGTGTCCAGAGGTGGAATAACAACTTCACCGGAAAAATCAAGAATCAAAAACATCCACCTTCCAAGTACTTTGTACTTCTCCTTAGGTCCTTTTTGGGTCTATCTCGCTAGTACAGGTGACTTAAAAATGTTTCAGTCCAGCAAGGTTCATATTAATCTTAACTCACAGCAGCAACAAGCTTTCGACAAATTTAAACGCATATTAGCATCAGAAAGTGTGCTCCTGACATACCCAGATTTTAAAAGACCATTCGACTTAAAGACAGACTCTTCGGTAAACGGCGTAGAGACAGTGTTAGTTTTAACAATAAAATAATTTTTGCGACAAACGAATGAAAACTTTTGGCCATAGCATGGGCTCTCAAGAACACACAAGATTAACCTTAAACAGTGTTAGAAACCTTAAAATTTACACAGATCATCAACCATTGACGTTCGCGGTATACAAATTTTAACGTAAAGGTAAAGCTCGGGAAAACCCTTATCGACGACACAATGCAATTTTCGTTTTTAAACCAGGTAAAGAGAATCAGGTGGCTGATGGCAATGACTCCGATTCACATAAGGACGCTGGTTCAAATAGCGCCACTAGTCAAAGTTAGCATATACCATTGAAATAACTACTCTAAAGCAAATATTCATTGAGGAAGCACAATTGCCTTTGGTTAGAACGTTCATCCTCTTCAAAGAGAAACATAGACATGACTTCCGATTCATAGATAGAGAACCCTTATCGCAGACACAACAAGTCTTAGCCAAAACTGACGTAATCAACCCATTACACTACGAGCTGACGATACTGGTTTTAATCCAACACAGGTTAGTAGAGACATTCCCTTCAACAACTTTCAGGTATTCCAACACTTTGTTCAGCTTTGTTACTTATGTCTGCAACAAAGATAAATTGTGACCACTACAGGCGCACCGTAGCGCACAAAAAAATGTTAAACAAATAGTTTATGACTTTTTCTTTCCTAAAATAAGCAGACCAGCTACGGTGAGTGCAGCAAACTGCAAAATCTGTTCAAGGGCAAAGTGAAACAGTACCCGGTTAAACAGTTCATAACCAAAGCTTCCTTACCATCATTCACAGCGGAACTTTTGCATGTCGACATTTTTTTCACCGACAAGGAATAGATCTTGACGTGTATCGACAAATTTTCCAAATTCGCTGTAGTCCAACCTATAAACACACTACCGATCCTTGACATACTAGCCCCATTTTCCCAGATGGAAAAAGTTTTCCCAAGAATAAGCACAATTTAGTGCGATAACGAACGGTCATTGTGTAGTTGCAAGCTTTTTTGCAACTAATTAATTCTAACTGCTTGTGTGCAGCGAAATTCAAAACTTATGTATATTTGTTTTCGAATATATTTATTGCCGCGCAGGGCACTTAGTAGAGATTATGTTTTTATATTGTTGCTTGGCAGCCAACTCGAATTAGTTGTGCCTAGGTTGCGAACAAACGAAAAACTAAAAACTATGACAATATGTAAAGCGAACGAAACGAAACTCCAATAAGACGCTCGCCGGTTAGAGCGAAGGGCAGCGGGAGTCAATGCAAAGCAAAGCAATGCAGAAAGAGAGTGGGCAGCAGCTTACAAAGAGCGCGCAAAAACTATTTGCTCTTAGGCTGTAATTATGATTGTTTATTCTTCTGGATGATGTCCGCAGCCGTCGGTGTTGTCTCTGCTGTTACTTGACCAAACATTCTCCCCCGTTGGAAGGCAAGGGCTTTCAACATCATCCTGTTTGGGCAGCAAACACAGCTTTCGTACAGCTCTACGTATGACCCCAGTCGCAGTTTGAAGCACAGCAACTCTGGATACCCCATCAGATCCAGAGATCAGCTCTTGCACTCTAGCTAGTGGCCACTTCAGCGGCGGTAGATTCTCATCCTTTACAAGGACAACATCGTTAATGGAGAGTCCAGGCTGAGGAGTGCGCCATTTGGAGCGCTGTTGAAGAAGCGTCAAATATTCTTCGCGCCAACGGGCCCAGAATACTTGTTGGAGATATGTGACGCGCTGAAAATAATTAAGCCGATTGAAGTTAAGCTGCCTTAGATCGGGCTCAATGTATGATGAAGTTGGCGCTGTACCCAGGAAGTGTGCGGGTGTCAAGACGTCAAGATCACCTGGATGCTCTGAAAGTGGAAGTAATGGTCGAGAATTAATAATTGCCGTGATGTGGCAGACGAGCGTGCGCAGCGAATCGAAATCCAAAATGGAAGAGCCAACAGATCGATAAAAATGGTGCTTAGCAGTCTTCACAGCGGCTTCCCATAGTCCGCCAAAGTGCGGAGAGCGAGGAGGGATGAACAACCATTCAATTGAGTCGGATAGGCAAAACTCGTTAACGGCCTTGACATGCTCGTCACTCAGGAACAGGCGGCTCAGATCTGCTAGTTCGTTCTTGGCACCTACGAAGTTTGTCGCATTGTCAGACCAGATCCTTGAAGGTCGAGAGCGAGTCAGGATGAAACGTTTTAGGGCGTTTAGAAACGATATTGTGGACAAATCCTTTACAAGCTCTAAGTGCACCGCCTTTGTAGCGAAGCATATGAACAGACTGATATAGCATTTCACTGGTGGCCTGTTGCGCACTTCGTTCTTGTAGTAAAATGGTCCACAGTAATCAACGCCAGTAACCATAAAGGGATACGATGTATCAAGACGATCAGCTGGTAGGTCTGCCATTATATGCTCTGCCAATCGTGGCTTGGCACGAAAACAGATTATGCATTTGGCAACAATACTGGAGACTGTTTTTCGACCGCCAATGGGCCAGTACTGGAGCCGAATCGAAGACAATAAAGCGCGAGGTCCAGCGTGTAAGTTTCGTTTATGAAAGTGAACTATGATTGCTCGCGTCACAGGATGCTGACGGGGCAATATAATCGGATGTCGCGCTGAGAAGTCCAACGACGAGTTTTTCAGCCGTCCACCGATGCGGAGTAGGCCGAAGTCGTCAAGGAATGGTGCAAGAGAGGCCATTGAGCTAGACGGTTTGACATGCCTTCCTTCCTTCAATGCCTTGTAGTCATCGCTAAGAGTAGCCATTTGCACTGACCGCAGCAACCAATGTGTGCCATGATGCAAGTGGTCAACAGTTAGTTCAGCTCCTCGGATTCGATTTACAAATTTGTAAACATAAGCAAAGACCCGCTGCAGCTTGGAAAACGAATTGATGAACTTGCAGCCGATCGAGAGATCAGGTTGCGCTGCAGTTCCGAGCAGTACCTTGTGTCGAAGTTCTGGTAAGGATTCGACAGGTACACAGGAGGCAGGCCACTCTTCCTTTCCCTTACTGAGAAAACTCGGACCATTGGCCCATAATGGAGACCGGAAGAGCTCACTAGGCAGCGCTCCCCGTGAAATTATATCCGCCGGGTTTAACTCAGTGGGAATATGATGCCATTCCATTCCAGTGGTGAGCTCTTGGATGGCTGCGACTCGGTTGGCCACGAAAACATTGAATTTCGAAGCATCATTGCGAATCCAAGCCAAAGTCACGGCAGAGTCTGACCAACAGTAATACCGACAGTCGAACACTTTCATTTGGCATATTTCGCTGAGAAGTTGAGCCAATAATGCAGCTCCGCAGAGTTCCAGCTTTGGTACAGTGATGGTTTTCACAGGCGCGACACGCGATTTGGAGCATAAGAGACGCACGCTGGTGTTGCCATGGCACTTTGAGACTGTATAGACGCATGCTCCATAAGCGCTTAGGCTGGCATCACAAAATCCGTGAATTTCCACTGTACTGTCTGATGAGAGTGCTCGACGGGGATACTGGAATTGCTGAGTATACTCAAAATCAGCGCAGAAGTTGACCCAGGCTGTGCTTAAGTGTACGGGCAGGCTCTCATCCCAGTCCAGTTTTTCTCTCCAGAGATCCTGCATAAAAATTTTCGATTTTGTTATGACGGGACCAACAAGACCAAGTGGGTCGTAAAAGCGAGCAATTGCGGAAAGTATCGACCGTTTTGTCAGTCTGGAGGGCAACCTCAGTGGCGAGAAGGAGAAAAGGAAACAGTCTGAAGCGGGATCCCAAACGAGGCCTAACGTTTTCGTGATGTCACTGCCATCGTCAAACTTAAGCAGCGTTTCTCTATCCTCTTCCGGTATGTTTTGGAGTACAGCTGTGTCGCTAGAACACCATTTTCGCAGCCTAAAGTTCCCCTTGGCGAGTAGTCCAGATGTTTGCTTCAATATCTCAATCGCTTCTTGAACACAGCTACCACCAGAAATGAGATCATCCACGTAGAAATCTCTTTTAACAATGTCAGAGCCAATAGGGAAAGTTTTCTGCTCATCCATGGCCAGTTGGTGCATAGCTCGCACTGAGAGAAACGATGCTGGTTTTGTGCCGTAGGTGACGGTGTCTAATTTGTAAATCTGTATCTTCTGATGCTGAGACTCACGCCACAAGATACATTGAAAATAACTGTCTGCGGGTTCGACTCGTACGCATCGATACATTTTGCATATATCGCCTGTCAGGGCGACTGCAAATGTACGAAACCGCATCAGTATCGAAAACAGCTTCGGTTGGATGGTAGGACCTGCCATCAGTGCATCATTCAGCGAGTGTCCAGAGGTAGTAACTGCCGAGCCATCAAACACGACCCTTAGCTTGGTTGTAGTGCTATCCTCCTTCAGCACGCAGTGATGTGGCAGGTAGTACTTGCATTGGCCCAGTGCAGCTGAGGTAACAAGTGACATGTGACCCAAGTCAAGATATTCCTTGATAAATGCTGCATACTGGGTTTTCAAAGCTGGATTGCGGTCTAGTTTTCTTTCTAAGTTCAGGAATCGACGAACCGCCTGTTGATAGGAGTCACCCAGCTGATACATGTCTAGTCGTAGCGGTAAACGAACTGAATAGTCGCCAGTCGACAGACGTTTAAAATTGGCCTGAAAGTGTGCCTCACAGTCGCGTTCCTCCTTGTTTGGTAAGGACTCAGGCTCGGTGCAGCATTCCAATTCCCAAAAACGACGGATTAATTCATCAATCTGTGCATTCGGATGCAGCTGTGAGTCAACCAGCAGATCTGGATTCACCATTGATCTCATGGCCATGAATGATGATTTTCCTGCATGTGAAGCACCTCCCGTAGCCACCCAACCAAGGCGAGTCTTTTGCAATATCGGCAGTCCAGCAGCCAGTTTAATCTGGCCGACGCATAGCAGATCGAAGAACAGACTGGCTCCAATCAACATGTCGATTTGCTGAGATTTAAAGAATTCAGGATCAGCTAGTTGTATATTTGATGGAATGTTCCATGATGCAGGGTCAAGAGTGAAGCCAGGCTGATTATCGGTGATGGATGGTGCAATCAAGGCCGGGATGCATGTGGAGTACTCCGACACTCGAGATTTGACATTGATGTTGACCGAAAAACCATCGGACGCAAATGCTGCATCACCAATGCCAGAGACGATTGCTGTTGACTTGAATTTGCGCAGCTGGAGCTGATGAGCAAGACGAGAGGTGATGATGTGCAACTGCGACCCAGAGTCGAGCAACGCACGGCAGGGCACCAAGGAGCCAGCGCGATTTTTCACGTTGATGACGGCAGTGGCAAGCAGGACAACATCGTGCTTGAGATGCTGGGCGGTAGTGAGTGGCGAAGATAAAATTGCCGCCAAGGTGTTTTGGGATGACGAATAAGTTTCGGTATCTTGTGCATTGTTTGAGCTAGAAGCAGCGATGTGACTGCTTGTGTTGCCAAGATGCAACAAGCTATGATGCTTGCTTCCACAAACTCTGCAAGCGCTGGAGCCGCAGACTCTCAGCTGATGTCCCCTTTGCAGGCAGTTTAAGCACAGCGCAAGCCGCTTGGCTTCGTGAAGGCGCAGCGAGGGCGATAAATTTGCGAATTGCAAACATTTATAAATAGAGTGGCCTGCGACTTCACAAAACACACAAGCACTCGTTCCATTCCTAGTCACTACAAACGTTCTTCTACCACTGTTGTTCTGGCCCACATGGGAGCTAGGCGTGTACATTGTCGTAGCGTGATCCGCATTTTCCAGCCTTTGGCAACGCCTCTCGATGAAGGTTGTAAACCGCTCGCATGATGGTATGACGTCCAACGGCGCATCATCCTCCCAGCTAGCTTGCGTAGTGCTATCTAGTTTTTGCAGCAACGTGTGTACTATGACGCAGCCGGCGATCTGTTCCACACTGCCCATCGATTTTAAAGCACGTAGATGAGAGTTGAGCTTATCTGAAAATTCGCGCAGCTGTGTCGTCGCGCCCTTATCCACCTTCCTCAAACCCAAAATTTCAGCGATGTGTGCCTGAAAAATAAGACGCTTGTTATTAAAACGCTTATCAAGCAGTTCTAAAGCGGCAGCATAATTAGCGTTTGAAATTTCCAAGGAGCGAATTGTATCCAGTGCTGTTCCTTTAAGGCATGACCGTAGATGCTGGAGTTTTTCAATGTTGGTCAAATACGGATCCTTGTCAATGACCGTGGTGAACATGTTCGAGAAATCGGCCCATTCTGTGTAGCCTCCACTAAACTCCGGCAATTTAAGTTGAGGCAATCGAGAGTGGTTTGGAACAACAAAGGTAGAACGCGAATCATCGGCTGCGGCAGAATTGAAGGTGGAACAATGCGGAATCTGCTGAACCTTGCTTCGATTTCCGCGTTCGCGTTGAAGGGACACCCGTAGCTGCCTAATAGTTGACTCAAAACTTGTCTGAAGATCCTCTTCAACACTGGCATGACCCACATCTAGCAAACTATCATAGACTGTTTCAAATTTCGCCTGCAAGTCAGATGCCATGCTTATGTAATCTTGCAGCTCGTAGTCATCAACATCGCGAAGTCGAGCGGGATCAAGTTCAGAGGACAATCTATTGAGTCGATCACTTAAATTCTTAATCTTTATTTTAAGAACAGCAGCCTGGGTTCCAACCGCCACTTGACTAGCTGATGTCGTCTCATCATTTCCATTTGCACTTGCACCTTCGTCAAACATTATGAATGTAGCGCACAACAAGGTTCACACAGCCGAACAAGTGTCGTTCGAGCGAGATAGCGTATAGCTGTTTATAGCGCGCAACGATTAACGGGGATTTGCTACGGCGTTTATGTATAACAACCAACTGTATGCAGATGCGCAAGCAAACGATAAGAACGAAGTATAAGAAAAATAGACGAAAAAGAAGATCACGTCGGGGTCACCAAAATGTGTAGTTGCAAGCTTTTTTGCAACTAATTAATTCGAACTGCTTGTGTGCAGCGAAATTCAAACACTTATGTATATTTGTTTTCGAATATATTTATTGCCGCGCAGGGCACTTAGTAGAGATTATGTTTTGTATATTGTTGCTTGGCAGCCAACTCGAATTAGTTGTGCCTAGGTTGCGATCAAACGAAAAACTAACAACTATGACAATATGTAAAGCGAACGAAACGAAACTCCAATAAGACGCTCGACGGTTAGAGCGAAGGGCAGCGGGAGTCAATGCAAAGCAAAGCAATGCAGAAAGAGAGTGGGCAGCAGCTTACAAAGAGCGCGCAAAAACTATTTGCTCTTAGGCTGTAATTATGATTGTTATTTTCTGCTTGGATGATGTCCGCAGCCGTCGGTGTTGTCTCTGCTGTTACTTGACCAAACAGTCATTAAACTTCGAAACCATCCGAACCATTCTTGCAAATAATTATGACATACAATCACGAATGCACTACCCTACATAGTACATCAAAAGGACAGGTGGAATGATTCCACAGTACCTTCGCGGACATTTGAAAAACATATTGACGACATTATTGATCTAATCCTCCTTACCACAATTGCATATAATAGAAATATTCAATCCGTCACTAACAAAAAATGGATAGAAATAGTACACTCAGCCTCAATTGAGCTAGAAACCCAACATAGGGAGCAACATGAACCTCAAACAGTCAAATAAGAAAATGTCACACATGAATTTCCAAGCAGGAGATCAAGTATGAAAAAAACGAACCATACTGACACCTGTTTGAAACAACATTAACAAATATAATCTTTCAATCATATTGGCAAAAATTAATTTGATCAGCCCTATATTTCAGCATGCCTTTTCTCCACGAGCTGAGTCTGTTAAGCCTCCGGTACAACGGCGATCTGAAGACCAATTTGGTGTCGTGTCTCATTGCAAGTGGCTGCTTCTCTTAAGCGAACACCCTCACTTGTTTCGGCACCGCCTATCTGATTCGCCGCCGTCTACGAGCGAGACATGGTACTGAATTACTAGCAGAACTTGAATCATCCTTGTGGAGGTCCGAAGACGACCGATCGATATGAATAGCCCGGTCAATGACTCTGTCACTGCCTTGCGTGACCGTTAGACGTACAAAAGGCACAAGATCAGCATTTTTGGGGCTTGCAGTATAACAATTATTGTTCTTAGCTTAAAGTCTGGATTTTAATTGACAATATAGCGACACCATGGTGCGCATAAAAAACTCATGTCACTAATTCAAAGAAAGTAACTTTTCTTGATATATAATGTTGTATTTGACGACCTTTCCATTTTATAATTGTTTGTTTGGCTGGCTCGAGGTCCGGGGTTTTTTTATTCAAGACAAAATAAACAAGTAAGAGGTTCTAGTCGGGAGCTCCCGACTAGGGGATACCCTGAACCCTCTTCTTCCAACACCAAATGCAGCTCGCGCTACGCGCTCGTTTGACTTAGAAGTAATAAAGAAATAATAAAAAAAAAAAAAAATGATATACATACTTTATGGGGTCGGAGATGCTTCCTTCTGCCTGTTACATACATTTGCACAAATACATTATGCCATTTTTACCCATTTTCAATGGGTTCAGGGTAATAAAATTACTGCAAGATATGATGTTAGCGATTTGTATACTAATGGAATTCTGGACTTAGGTCAGTTCTTCCAAAGGCTTGAAATGCAAGCCGGTATGCATCAAAACAGCCAACTCAAAGTGGCACCGTGGGAAAATATCTTTGAACAAGTTTCAATTGATAATTTAAAAAAAATGGGCAATAAAATATTGAAAACATTAAGAGTAGCGCTATTCAACCCGGTGCCCTAAAAAAAAAGAAAAAGAAGCTATATTGTCTACATTCCATAATGATCCACTACAAGGAGCTCACACAGGCATTAATAAAACCTTGGCCAAGGTCAAAAGACATTATTTTTGGAAAGGTATGACTCGATATATTACTGAGTACATTCGAAAATGTCAAAAATCAAAAGTGACAACACACACAAACACTCCTTTAACAATTACGGATATCCCAATCAATGCTTTTGATAGAGTAATAGTAGACACAATCGGTACACTACCAAAATCAGAGTAAGGCAATGAATATGCAGTTACACTGATATGTGACTTAACAAAATATCTATATTTGAATCTTTTATTCTGAAGTACGGTCCAATGAAGACGTTCATTACGGGCATGGGAACAGAATATAAAAATTCGATAATTAGTGATTTGTGCACATATTTAAAAATTAAAAACATAACAAATACCGCACACCACCACCAGAGAGTTGGAACAGTCGAAAGAAGTTATAGTACTTTTAATGAATACATACGATCATACATATCAGTTGATAAAACTGATTGGGACGTATGGCTTCAATATTTCGTTTATTGTTTCAACACGACCCCCTCTATGGCACATACTTATTGTATTTGGTAAAACATATAACCACTAACCAAATAACATATAGACTGGACAAACCGTACATTTGGTGGTGACAAGCGTTTTAAATGCGGATGGTCCAAAGTCGCCTTCGTTTTTGTTGGGGTTCGAGACATGCCCGCATGCTCTCACAGCAAGAGAGTAAGAATACATATGACCTGTGTCGTAGAACGGCATCGCTGTTTTTTATCTCGCTCCCACTACAGGATACTGATTTGGCTTACTCTCAATGCTCTTTCAATTTGTCTATGTACCGTTTAAATATTTGTGTGTGTATGTGTCCGCACAAGCAAAAATGCCCACAAATTCAATTTTTGTCAAAAGTCGGTGGCATTTCTTCCCTTTTGAGGGGACGAGTAATATGAAAAAATTAAAGGGTTTGCCAAGTCGATGCGTAATTCTTTCATTTTAGCTCGTTCTTGTTCGAAGGGGTACCTAAGCGTTGGCATGTGTGCATTTAAAAGTTTTTGGACTTGCTATTCACGCATACTTGAATATTTTGTATATGAATAGAAGCATTTATGCGCATGTGTGCCTGTTGGTCCCTGCCTGCCTGTCCGATGCAAATTTGACAATATTTTGGGATTTATGAATTTCGAGCTCTACACACACACACACACACACAGACACAAATGTGTGTGAATAGGCTGATCATGGGCGCAAAATTTAAAAATATCATTATTGGCAGGCGTTTGACACGTGCCCTTCTTTCATGATTTAGGGTTTGAATTGAATAGCTTGAATATGATAAGTCAATGAAATCTTTAATACAATAAAAATATATGTAATTGAAGATTTTAATTTTTGCACAAATATCCGCAGGTCATAAAATTATTTAAGTGAGCAGTCACTTGACCTATGTACATATGCAAGTGCAGGTGCTTGCCAAAAGTTTACCCTTTCGGCCCAACGGGCTGCTGCAGGTAATAAGGGGTCAACATTCATTCATCAATTCGAACCCAACATCATATAAAGAAGAATATTGATATTTTGAAATTTCGAAATGCATAAATCCCAAAATATTGTCAAATTTGCATCGGACAGGTAGGCAGGCACTAACAGGCACACATGCGCATAAATGCTTCTATTCATATACAAAATACGAAAGTATGCGTGAATAGCAAGTCCAAAAACTTTTAAATGCACACATGCCAACGCTTAGGTACCCTTTCCAACAATAACGAGCTAAAATGAAAGAATTTCGCATCGACTTGGCAAACCCTTTTATTATTTCATATTACTCGTCCCCTCAAAAGGGAAGAAATGCCACCGACTTTTGACAAAAATTGAATTTGTGGGCATTTTTGCTTGTGCAGACACATACACACACAAATATTTCTTCCCTTTTGAGGGGACGAGTAATTATAATAATGAAAGGGTTTGCCAAGTCGATGCGAAATTCTTTCATTTTAGCTCGTTCGTTTTGGACTTGCTATTCACGCATACTTGCATATTTTGTATATGAACACATGAACACAGCATTCGATGCAATCGTAATTGCAAATCTTTTGTGTATAAGTTAACACGCGCAAGACAAATTGTGCTGACCAGGTCATTGGACCGGACGCTTGTGCAACTTAGTTGCCAACGGAACCTGACACCCGCATGCCTGCGTCGAGTGATCGCCGCAAGAACGGTCACGAGGCGCCGAGTCAGCGTTCTGTTGCCGGCTCTGCCACGAGCCATGGGCTATGCTCCGGCGCTGCCGCGAGCCATGGGTTATGTTGTCAGGAGCTGAACTATGTTTAAGTCAGTTCTAAATTGGAAACTCAAGGGCTCAGTTGAGCTCAATAAATATTTACATTTGATATCGAAACTCGGGATTAGTTACTGGCGCCCAACGGTCGAAGTACCCGCGATTTAAATCGAAAATTAGTAATAATTGCATCGTGATGCCAACGCCGCGGTGACAATTAACAAATAAACGCAACAAAAAAAAAATAAATATATAAATAAAAAAATCGTATTGCAAACGCCGCTATACAAACTCTAAAAAACAAAACTAAAGGAACTTTCAACATTTGACCAGCGAAGGCTATAATCAACGAAAAACTACATAACTGCGCTGCACCCCGCACCGGCCACCAACAGCTGATAGCATTTTGTCAGACGCGGAAATATGAAATTCATGTAAGTGGAGTGCTCATTTTGTTTGCTTAAAATAAAGTATAAAAGTTGTCTAGCAACGTGTGTCCAGATCTAGGGTGAACCAGTTAAAAAAATTTTTCTGTTTATTTTAACTTGGTTAGAAACTTAATGTGTGTAAAATTTTTACAAATCAAAAACTTGCATAAGGTTTTTATAAATCAAAAAATTTTGTGCAGAATTTTTATAAACCAAAAAATTTTTGTGTGAAATTCTTATAAATAAAAAATTTTTTTGTACATATTTTTATAAATACAAAAAATAGAAAATAAAAAAAAAAAAATAAATTATTATTACAAATCCCGTAAAAACATATAAAATATCATATACAAGTTAATTGCTTGACAAATATTCTGGGACTTGATGTTTAGAGAAGACAGACAGACAGTAGCGACGAAGAACTGATACCTTTATACCGAGAAAACAGGACAAATAACAATATGAGTGAACAACAGCTAAAAAATCTGGAAGAGCAGATGCGTGCAAGCCTTGCCTGTCAAGCACAGTTATTTGAGCAAAAATTAGCAGCAGTCACCCAACAGTTAAATAGTCTTAGGGCAGTCGCGCCGGAAGTAGAAATTTACCAAGCTACCGAAATTATTCAAGGGAAAAGTTGCGATGAACCGCTAGACATAGTAAAGTCTCTTCCTGAATTTGACGGGAAACAGGACAATTACGTCTCATGGAGACAAGCGGCTATTACAGCCTACAAAGTTTTTGAATCCTACAATGGGAGTTCTAGGCATTATCAAGCCATAGCCATTATTCGAAACAAAATAAGAGGCCCAGCAGATGCAGTGCTTGCATCTTTTAATACAGTACTTAATTTTAGAGCAATTATTGCAAGATTAGATTTCACGTATGCCGACAAAACACCGGTACATGTGATACAACAGAACCTTAGTATCCTAAGACAGAGTGATTTACCCCTCTTGAAATACCATGAGGACGTAGAACGAAACTTAACTCTACTAACAAATAAAACACTCATGACTTATGACCCAGCCTCAGCAGCGATTTTAAACGAAAAATATAGAATCGACGCGCTCCACACGTTCGTTTCGGGACTTAGAAAGTCAATTAAGTGGGCCGTTTTCCGGCTCAGCCGCGCGATCTGCCAACAGCCCTAGCATTAGCACAGGAGGAAGAATCAAGTAACGAACGAGGCATTTTTATGGCAAATTATGCAAAACACACTGAGGAAAAATCTCAGAAATCAATTGGTCAACGTTCCCAGGGCTCACGTCAGCAGGAAAACGATTATAATTTTCAGGAGAAGAGTCTAGTTTTCCAAAAAGGGCAAAAAGAAAACCAGGGACAACAGAAATCAGGTAGTTCAAAGCAACGCTTTCACAATCAGAAAACACAGGGACAAGGTCCTGAGCCGATGGAGGTAGACTCATCTTCGCGTTTTAGGCAGCCAACTCAGGCACAGAATGGCAAAAAATCCCAAAAATATGGTGACCAATCAATGCGAAGTCAGCAAAAATTAAACCATTTGCCTCAAGAGAGAAGTAACGATGATTACGAAAATCATTCACAATCGGAAGCAACAGCAGTTGACGATTATTTGTCTGAGGCTGAAACTTGTAATTTTTTAGGGGTAGCTCCCTGCTTCCGTACATCACACGTACAGTAGCAGGTTATACCATTAAGCTCCTTATTGATACGGGCGCATCCAAAAATGATATAAAACCCCTTAACATATTATCACATTTTGTACCCGTTGACACACCATTTCAAGTAAAGTCCTTACACGGACACACAAAAATTGAGCAGAAATTGCCCATTCATTTATTTAACGTAAAGACATATTTCTTTATTTTGAAAGACCTTAAGGAATTCGACGGCATAATTAGCCTCGATTTATTAAAACAGGTAAACGCAAATATCGACCTTACAAAAAATATTTTAAGGTACGATCACGGTTCGGAACCGATCAATTTCTCTAAATGCCAATATGTAAATTTTATACAAATCGATGATGCGGACGTTCCCACCGCAGTCAGGGAATCTTTTAATAAAATGATAGACCAGACGATTAAGGCATTTGCAGACGTTAATGAGTCCCTACCCTACAACATAAACACTGTCGCCGTTATCCGTATGGATGGCGAACCAGTGTATTCCAAGTTGTATCCATACCCAATGGGCGTATCCGAATTTGTCAATGCAGAAGTTAAACAACTTCTAGCGAATGGCATTATAAGACCATCCAAATCGCCTTACAACAACCCTCTGTGGGTCGTCGACAAAAAAGGTGTCGATGAAACAGGCCATAAACTCAAGCGATTAGTAATCGATTTCCGTAAATTGAACCAAAAGACAACAGACGACAAGTACCCGATCCCAACCATTTCGACAATACTGTCTAACATGGGTGACGCCCAATATTTCACAACATTGGACCTCAAATCGGGCTTCCACCAAATAGAATTGGCGGAAAAGGACAGAGAAAAGACTGCATTTTCTATCAACAATGGGAAGTATGAATTTTGCAGACTCCCCTTTGGGTTAAAAAATGCTCCAAGCATATTCCAGAGAGCAATAGATGATGTTCTCCGGGATCAAATTGGGAAAACTTGCTACGTCTATGTAGATGACGTAATAATTTTCTCCAAAAATAAGGAAGACCACATAAAACACATTGAATGGGTCTTGAGAAACCTTCGTGACGCAGGCATGAGGGTCTCCCAAGAAAAGTCTAAGTTCTTCAAAAAGAGCGTAGAGTATCTGGGATTCATTGTGAGCAGAGGTGGAATACAAACATCACCTGCAAAGGTACAGGCCATTAAGGATTTTCAGCCCCCAAAAACACTGTTCGGTCTCAGGTCATTTTTGGGACTGGCTAGTTATTATAGGTGCTTTATAGCAGGATTTGCCTCTATCGCGAGACCCCTAACCGACGTCCTAAAAGGCGAAAACGGCAAAATTAGTGCCAACCATTCAAGAAAAGTTAACCTTGAATTGGCACCAAACCAACTCGAAGCTTTTAACAGGCTGAAAGAAGTACTAGCTTCCGAAGATGTGATACTAACGTATCCTGACTTCAAAAAGCCATTCGACCTAACGACAGATGCGTCAGGCCATGGTCTCGGAGCTGTGTTGTCTCAGGGCGGGCGCCCCATTACACTGATTTCGCGAACATTGCGCGATAATGAACAAAACTTTGCCACAAATAAAAGAGAACTTCTAGCCATTGTATGGGCTTTAAAAAACCTCCGAAATTATTTGTACGGAGTCAGAAACTTGAATATCTTCACGGATCACCAACCCCTGACATTCGCAGTGTCAGACAAAAACCCAAACGCGAAAATAAAACGCTGGAAAGCCTTTATTGACGAGCATAACGCCAACATTATTTACAAGCCAGGCAAAGAGAATTTCGTGGCAGATGCCCTATCCCGCCAGAATGTAAATTCCCTTGAATACTCTATAGATTCAGACGCTGCCACAATGCACAGCGAAGAATCTCTGACATACACTATCGAGGCAACTGATAAACCGGTTAATTGCTTTCGGAATCAGATAATCATTGAAGAGAGTAGCATACCCACAGTAAAAACGGTTATTCTTTTCAAGGAAAAGGTTAGGCACATTGTTAATTTCTCTGACCGAAACACTCTCTTGCGAACTTTGCAAGACGTAATAAAAGCAGATGTCGTCAATGCAATACTTTGTGAATTGCCTATACTAGCTTTTATTCAACACAGGCTAGTCGAAATGTTTCCCTCCACCGTGTTCAGATATTGCAAGAATATCGTCACAGATATAACCAACATCACAGAACAAAGAGAATTCGCCACTGTAGAACATAATCGAGCTCATCGCGCAGCTCACGAAAATGTGAAACAGATACTTCGGGATTATTTTTTCCCAAAAATGCGGCGATTAGCAACAGAAATAGCTGCAAATTGCAGAATATGCGCTATAGGGAAATATAACCGCCATCCCGTCAAACAAGTAATAGGCAAAACCCCAATACCGTCATATGCAGGCGAAATACTGCATGTTGATGTTTATTCCACAGATAGGAAATACTTTTTGACACACAATCACACGCAATCGTAGATATTAAAGCCCCGATTTTACAACTAGTAAACCTGTTTCCGAAGACAAAAACAATATATTGCGATAATGAAAAATCGCTGAACTCGGAAACTATTAGATCAGTCCTAACAAATAATTTTGACATTCAGATTTCAAATGCGCCTCCCTTACATAGTACCTCTAACGGACAGATCGAGCGTTTTCATAGTACGCTTAGAGAAATAGGTCGTTGCCTGAAATTAGAAAAACAGTTAATAGACACTGTGGACATAATTCTCCTTGCGACTATAAAATATAACAGATCAATAAACTCCGTGACAGGAAAAAAACCAATAGAAGTTATTAACTCAACTCCCATAGAACTCGCAGCCCACATTGAAAACAAAATTAAATTAGCACAGGAAAAAAGTCTTGAACAAACGAACAAAAACAGAGCCCATAAAACCTATCAAGTAGGGGAGAAGGTATTGTTGAAATCAAATAAAAGATTAGGAAATAAGCTATCACCCTTATGCTCAGAAGAAGTAATAGAAGCAGATCTGGGCACAACGGTTCTTATAAAAGGGAGGGTGGTCCATAAGGACAGCCTAAAATAATCCCCATACTTAATATTTTTTTAAACTTTACATTTTATTTTGAATTACTTTATATTTTTGGTTTTATCTTTTATTTTGACTACCTAATACTTTTTTTGTATTTTACATTTTATTCTTTCCTGGTTTAAAACTTAGATATATCACACTTTAATTTCGTTACAGCTTGGGATATTTGCTCGGACTGAAACTGACGTTAATGACTTTAACGACTGCAACATCAAGACTTACTGACTACTCTCACGCTGACTACATTCCCGTAACGGACGGAGACGTGTCTATTTGGGACTAGTACGGCTACCTAGGACATACAACGAACATTACGTCATACGAAACCTACACCGACGAGACTAGAAAGACACTGGACTTATTCACTAAGGACCATATGAAAAACCTACTCAGCACGAACCTCGAACATATAGAATCACTAATAGACACACTGAAGGTTCACCACAGACACGCTCGTAGCATAAGCTTGCTGGGAACTGCACTGAAGGTAGTGGCCGGTACACCGGATTTTGACGACTGGGAACAGATTAAATTTCGGCAAGGACAGTTAATAGAAAACGAAAACAGACAAGTTGAAATAAATACCAAATTTCAAACACGACTTAATGAAATTACAAAGACTCTGAACTCGATTCATAAAAAGGAAGACGCGGATTATGAACATTTATATGCAACCATTTTAGCCAAAAATAGAATAATTATTACTAACTTGGAAGACCTAATATTATCCATAACACTAGCAAAAGTAAATATAATTATCCCCCTCATTCTGGACAGCGTAGACGTCAAAGAAATAGCAAATGAGCACTTCACAAATGTTAGCGTAGCAGACATTTTAGGTGTAGCCAATATTAAAGCCTTTCAAAATACCGATATGTTACACTTTTTGATCAAATATCCTAAACCTAAGTTAGTCTGCAAAAAAATTAATGTTTTTCCCGTTCAGCGTAAAAAAATAATCTTATATTTAGAAAACAGCACGGTAGACGATTGCGGTGTGCAAATCTTCGCCGTCTCTGGGTGCAAAGCCGCTACAAGCTCCACTTTCTGCAAGAGGTTGCAGAACACAACTTGCGCCCAACAACTGGTGTCCGGCTCCATTGCACACTGTGCCACTCGCCCTGGACATCTAGAACCGATAACAGTGGTTGACGAGGGCCTTATTATTATCAATGACGCGACCATCAAGGTCGAAGATAATAATGGCATCAGTCAGCTGGTTTTTGGCACACACCTGGCAACCTACGACGACTACATTACCCTGAATGGCACACGATACGTAAACCGTCGAGGCGTCCTTAGGAAAAAACCTGCGGTGTCCGTCACGTCACAAATCAATGTGACCAGCCATCGAGAACACCTGAGTTTGCCTTTCCTCCATGACCTTAGTCAACGAATCGGCGATCTCCAATCTGAGCTGATGTCAAAGCCGCTGTTGAACTGCTGTCTTACTCTCGCCCTTGTCTTGTTGTGTTATCTCGGCATTTGGATAGTTCGTCGACACTTGGCCCTTAAACGCCGAATAGAACAAACAGCACATTTGGGGAAATCCGAGGACGGCTCCCACTTAACCCCGGGAGGAGTTAACACGCGCAAGACAAATTGTGCTGACCAGGTCATTGGACCGGACGCTTGTGCAACTAAGTTGCCAACGGAACCTGACACCCGCATGCCTGCGTCGAGTGATCGCCGCAAGAACGGTCACGAGGCGCCGAGTCAGCGTTCTGTTGCCGGCTCTGCCACGAGCCATGGGCTATGCTCCGGCGCTGCCGCGAGCCATGGGTTATGTTGTCAGGAGCTGAACTATGCTTAAGTCAGTTCTAAATTGGAAACTCAAGGGCTCAGTTGAGCTCAATAAATATTTACATTTGATATCGAAACTCGGGATTTGTTACTTATATACATGTTTTTTTTTTTTTTTTGTTAATAGGGTTAAAGTATTTAACCCCGAAAAGTTTGGGACTTTCACCCACCTACTTACTCTCCGTTTCCCACTCGCGGAACGACCGCTAAGTATTACCACACGAGGGGAGTTGGCATGAAAGCCTCTTCTAGAATCTTATCTAGAGTTAGAACTTGAATTGCGCTGTCTTTCAGCGCGACGCAAGGATTTGATAATTATATTATTAAGATATTAAGTCAATGACTATAAAAGTTTTCCCAATACTTTGGCTTAGCTCTTCCCGTTCAGCAGAAAATCTGGGACAGACATAAAATACGTGCTCTGCGTCCTCTATGGTCCGCGCACAGTTTGGGCAAAACGGATCCGTCTCATTCCTAAACGTAAAGAGACAGGATTTGAAGCATCCATGTCCTGCCAGTAGCTGGGTCAGGTAGAAGTCGGTTTGTCCGTACTTCCTGCTTGCCCACGACCGTAGGTCTGGGACTACGCGTTAAGTCCAGCTTGGGGGAAGTCACCCATCGTGCCTGCCATTCTTCTGTTATTGCCTCTGCGGTGCGATCTTCAGTTGTTAGTAGATCCAGTGGTGGCATTCCGGTCAGCATTAGTGCTGCGTCGCCTGAGACGGTCCGAAAGGCGTAGAGGACCCGGAGTGCGCATCTTCTGTACGAAGCCCTGCATTTGCGGTTGTAGGAAGGGATTGCCATTGTTGGTCCCCAGATCGATGACGCGTAGAGGAGTATCAACCGGACCACATTGCTGTTGATCCGTCTGCTGCGCTGTCTATTCCCTCCAATGTTCGCCATTATGCCGGCGACCTATAGACGTACAAAAGGCACAAGATCAGCATTTTTGAGGCTTGCAGTATAACAATTATTGTTCTTAGCTTAAAGTCTGGATTTTAATTGACAATATAGCGACACCATGGTGCGCATAAAAAATTCATGTCACTAATTCAAAGAAAGTAACTTTTCTTGATATATAATGTTGTATTTGGCGACCTTTCCATTTTATAATTGTTTGTTTGGCTGGCTCGAGGTCCGGGGTTTTTTTATTCAAAACAAAATGAACAAGTAAGAGGTTATAGTCTGGAGCTTACGACTAGGGGATACCCTGAACCCTCTTCTTCCAACACCAAATGCAGCAAATGCAATGAGAAAAAAACAAATTAAAATAGCAGCACAGAAAACAATACAATCGCAATTGCAATGCTGTTGATAGAATTCAAAGCAACACGCATGAATGTGTGTGTGTGTACTGCTGCTAACACGTGCGAACATAACTTTTGTGTCTCTTAACCGATCTTAATGAAATTTTCGACAGCACATCTTATTGTAGAATAGAGTATAGAATATTTGTGTATTCTCAAAAATGAAATTGCATATAAATTATGGCTTCAATTGATGGGCAATACAAGTTGGATAATTAACTTGATTTATAGCTTTGAGGTGGTAGCGGGGAGGTGGCGATAGGTATAAAATGAAAGTGACTTGATATATATATACTATTCTTGTTTGGTGACTCTAGCTCTTATTATTTACCAAGATTACCCAAAAACCTAATTTCGATATCGATTTTTATGGATTACTTGGAAACGTGGCAAGTTATCGAATATCGGAAACAAACTCAATCTGCGCGGGTATTAGGAGGACCTACATTTTTCAAGTCTCTAGCTCCTATAGGTTCTGAGATTCTTGCGTTCATACATACGGACGGACAGACAGACGGACATGGCTAGATCGACTCGGCTGTTGATGCGGATCAAGAATATATATACTTTATGGGGTCGGAGATGCTTCCTTCTGCCTGTTACATACATTTGCACAAATACATTATACCCTTTTTACCCATTTTCAATGGGTTCAGGGTAATAAAATTACTGCAAGATATGATGTTAGCGATTTGTATACTAATGGAATTCTGGACTTAGGTCAGTTCTTCCAAAGGCTTGAAATGCAAGCCGGTATGCATCAAAACAGCCAACTCAAAGTGGCACCGTGGGAAAATATCTTTGAACAAGTTTCAATTGATAATTTATAAAAAATGGGCAATAAAATATTGAAAACATTAAGAGTAGCGCTATTCAACCCGGTGCCCTAAAAAAAAAGAAAAAGAAGCTATATTGTCTACATTCCATAATGATCCACTACAAGGAGCTCACACAGGAATTAATAAAACCTTATCCAAGGTCAAAAGACATTATTTTTGGAAAGGTATGACTCAATATATTACTGAGTACATACGAAAATGTCAAAAATCAAAAGTGACAACACACACAAACACTCCTTTAACAATTACGGATATCCCAATCAATGCTTTTGATAGAGTAATAGTAGACATGATCGGTCCACTACCAAAATCAGAGTAAGGCAATGAATATGCAGTTACACTGATATGTGACTTAACAAAATATCTTGTTGCCATACGTATTGCAAACAAATGCGCAAATACTGTCGCTAAAGCTATATTTGAATCTTTTATTCTGAAGTACGGTCCAATGAAGACGTTCATTACGGACATGGGAACAGAACATAAAAATTCGATAATTAGTGATTTGTGCAAATATTTAAAAATTAAATACCGCACACCACCACCAGACAGTGTGAACAGTCGAAAGACATACATATCAGATGAAAAAACTGATTGGGACGTATGGCTTCAATATTTCGTTTACTGTTTCAACACGACCCCCTCTATGGCACATACCATTGTCCATATGAGCTAGTATTTGGTAAAACATATAACCACTAGCCAAATAACATATAGACTGGACGAACCGTACATTTGGTGGTGACATGCGTTTTAAATGCGGCTGGTCCAAAGTCGCGTTCGTTTTTGTTCGGGCTCGAGACATGCCCGCATGCTCTCACAGCAAGAGAGTAAGAATACATATGACCTGTGTCGTAGAACGGCATCGCTGTCTTTTTTCTCGCTCACTCTACAGGAAACTGCATTGCCTTACTCTCATCCATATGATTTGTGCGATAGAACGGCATCGCTGTTTTTTATCTCGCTCCCACTACAGGAAACTGCTTTGGCATACTCTCAGTGCTCTTTCAATTTGTCTATGTAACGTTTAAATGTTTGTGTGTGTATGTGTCCGCACAAGCAAAAATGCCCACAAATTCAATTTTTGTCAAAAGTCGGTGGCATTTCTTCCCTTTTGAGGGGACGAGTAATATGAAATAATGAAAGGGTTTGCCAAGTCGTTGCAATCTTCTTTCATTTTAGCTCGTTCTTGTTCGAAAGGGTACCTAAGCGTTGGCATGTGTGCATTTAAAAGTTTTTGGACGTGCTATTCACGCATACTTGCATATTTTGTATATGAATAGAAGCATTTATGCGCATGTGTGCCTGTTAGTCCCTGCCTGCCTGTCCGATGCAAATTTGACAATATTTTGGGATTTATGAATTTCGAAATTTCAGAAATTTCACTTATGCTCCATGCATCATAAATGCAGGGTCAGCGATCCCACGCTGACCGCCTAGCTATATACATGCATATGTGCTCATAACATACTCTCTCTCTCTCTTAGCGCTGTTAACAACAATATATATAAGATATGCATAATGCAGCCGTTCCGCTGTTGGCGTTACCGGCATCGCAGCTACGCGGCCATAGCTAAGTTAACATTAAGAGAACTTATAATAAAACATTCAATAAAGAACTTCAAAAGCGACCAGTCGTGTCGCTATATAAAAACAAAGCGTACATTACTTCTTCAATTGAGCACACTTACTACAGTGAATTTAAAAGAAGAACATCATCAAGGTCGTTATAGAAGACGTGTAAAGTTAAAAAAAACACAGTGCAACGTATACGCAACGTGTATGCACAATGTGTATGCATTGCCAAAACCGACGCAGACAGAAGGAAAGAGAAGAGAGAAGTGGAAAGTAATAGAAGGCTGGAGCAGAGTTGTCGTTTTGCTGTTACGCAGGCAAATGAGTCGGTGCGTAAGGAAAACGATCAAAGCAGCTGGTCATCTATGAGGAACGCAGGCAAGTTGGCCAGGGCGTGAAATAGACAGCAGCAATTTCATGGTACGCTGGCAAGGTGGTCGTGCGTATAAGAAGGCTGGAGCAGCGTTGGTGTTGCCAGTCATGCAGGCAGATGAGCCGCCGCGAAGCGACAGAGTGCTTTGAGCGAGTACACGCTGCAGATGCTGCTGTTGTTGCTAATTAACATAGGCCAAACTGAAGTTGTTGTGCTGAAAATTTACATCTAAGTATATCAAATCTAAAAATAGTAAATAAGAATAATTTGAAAATCTAAAATTGAAGTTACCGTATACAAATTTTGTAAAATAGAAAGAAACGATATTTTAAGTCTTCGTGTCAATCAATTAAGCGAAAAATTAACAGAATTGCAACTGACTACTGCAGGACGCAAAGCTGAACTGCAAGCAAGATTATTTGAACATTATGGCGTGGAAATAGAAGAAGAAGGTTCAGGTGATGATATGTCGGTTAATACAGCACCTTTGATGCAGAGTCCTGAAAGAGCTAGATCGTGGATTACTTTGAATAATTTTGAGGGCAGCGTGTATAAATTTGATGTGTCGAATTCGAGAGATATTGAACAGTGGGTGAGTGAGTTAGAAGAATGCGCTATAACGGTACAGTGGAGCGTCTTACAGTTATTTATCTAAGCCAAACAGTTGATTGAGGGTGCTGCTAAATCATTTATTCGTAGTCAGGTTAATAAATGGGAGGTGCTAAAAAATGAATTGAAAAATAAATTTGAGGTAAGATTGTCATCAGCAGGAGTTCATAGACGTTTGGGAAAGCGACAGCAGAAAAAGGGCGAGTCATTGTTAGAATTTTTAAATGCGTAGATGGAAATAGCAAAATCTATCGATCTCGAGGATGAGAGCTTTATTGACTATTTTATAGAAGGCATACAAGATTCTAGAACAAACAAGTCGCTATCGTATCAAGCTGGAGCAATCAAACAGTTGAAAGTTCAAATAGAAACCTATCAGAAAGTTCGTGCATCTTGCGCATCGTAAAAGTTTTAAATGTGGTGCCGACTCACATGTAATAAAGCACTGTCCTAAAAATACTTTTTCTTGTTTTAAATGCAGTGTAATGGTGAGAGCCAATATACACAAGAAAAATCGAGAAATGCTCTCCGAGATGAACAGTTGATGCTAAAGTCATTAAGCACATTCACTACTTCTGGCTTGGAAGACGTCGTTTTAGTGACGTCGCAGTGATTTGCAAAGGTTTAGTGGATACCGGAGCGGACCTGTGCCGGGTATAGCTGACAGCCAAGTTCTGACTTATAGAAGCCAATATTGACTATTTTCCAATAAAAACCGAGTTACATGTTGTACCAGATGCGGATATAAGTTTTGAAGAAATTCTTGGCAGTACCATTTTGAATTATGTTGACTTGCAAGTGACTAAAATGGGGACCGTATTAAAACTCAGAGTCGATGTAGAAAATAAAATGATCAGCGCTGACAGTAGTTCTTGTTTTGAGCTGTGTAATGAGTTTGAAAGTATGTGCATATTGACTTTGGACCAAGTTGCAACAAAAAGAGGTTGAGCAACTAGTATTCTAAACCAATTAAAAAATCCAAGCTCTCCAATTGAGATGAAAATTCTTTTAACAGACGAGCTGACAGTATTTCAGCATCCGAGACGTATAGCCGTGAGTGGTCAGAAAATTATTGATGAGCCAGTGAAGGAATGGCTAGCGGAGAAAATTATCAAGCCCAGTATGTCAGAATATGCCTCACCAGCTGTTTTAGTGGCCAAGAAGAATGGAAAAAAACGTTTGTGCTGCGAATACCGTAAATCAAAAATGTGATTCGTGATAATTTTCGTATGCCTCAAATGGATACCGTTGATGAAAAGCTGCAAGGTGCGTCAGTTTTTACTACATTAGATTTGAGAAATTGATTTTTTCATGTACCAGTTGAATCAGTTTCGCAAAAATATACTTCATTCGTGACACAAAATGGGCATTATGAATTTTTATACGTGTCTTTCGGAATTTCAAACTCTCCAGCAGTGTTCACTAGATTTATAATGGCAGTTCCAAAATGGTGATACGGTCGATTATATGGACGGCGTCATCATGCCGAGCAGCAATGTTGATGAGGGCCTGGTGAAGCTCAAAAGAGTGCTGCAAGTTGGAGGAAAGAATTATCTACGCATAAATTGGTTGAAGTATCAACTGTTGCAAGGGAAAGTTAGCTTCTTAGGGTATATAGTGCAAAGGGGAAAAGACCCAAGGGGAAAAGACCCAAGATCCATAAAAAGGATATTCCGCGATTTTCGGGGCTGACATCCTATTTTCGAAGGTTTGTTCGCATTTGAACAATTGAAAGCAGCATAGACCAGTGGACCTGTATTAAAATAATATAATCCCAACTTACAAACGGAAATTCACACGGATGCTAACAAGTTTGGTTTTGGTGGGGTATTGTTGCAGAAAAACCCAGAAGACTGTTTGTTTCATCCTGTTCAGTATATGAGCAGTAAGACAAATGCAGCTGAAGAAAAGTACGATTCATACGAATTATATGTTCTTGCTGTCATGTCTGCTGTAATTAAATGGCGTGTGTACGTATAAGGCATAAAGTTTAAAGTCATAACTGAGTGCAATGCGTTTCCAATGACGATAAAGAAAAAAGAAGTGCCTTTACATGTAGCCAGATGGGCAATGTACTTGCAAAACTATGAAATTGATCACCTGTAGTGTGTTCATACACATATATACATAAATACATAACTCAACTCAAGTCTAAACAAATATAAAAGTACAGACTCAAGCGCATAGCATAAATATAATACACATACACATGCACATATATACATACATAGCTGCACACATAAGTAACATGATGCCACATTTTCATTAATAGCATGAAAATATAATATATATAAAATATAATATTCTGAGTAAGTAAGGTGTTAAAATTGTGTCGCTAATTTCCATACGCATCACCCTTGATGAGTATAGGGCAAGAAGATTAACAGTCAGTGCCCCGGCCGTTTATCAAGTAAGCTTAAAAAAAAAATAAGAATTCGTTGCGGCATACAGCTACGTATTAAAAAAACGCAATGCTGAAATATGCAAGCTATTATAAAATAGCAAGAAGTCCCGACTTGGGAAATCACAAATAGACTAGCAAGAGAACTAAAATTTCTCGAACAAGAGTCAAAGCGATTAAAAAAACAAAATAAAACACCTTCTCCTCAAATAATAAAGAACATTACTAATAATATTAAAAATCCACCGCCAGAAAAGAAGCAGCTTCCGATACAACCAAAGAAGTGCCCAGAAGTCTGCGACGGACCACTATTCAGCCCGGCCTGTGCGATGACCTGCACCGCCACCGCTAACCGCACCAAGGTAGCCCAAAATAAATGTCGCGTGCCAAACGAAGGTGGAGTTGCAATTTAAAAACTGCAAGGTTTATGCTTGGCCTCTGGCCATGTTACTCCAATGTTAATAGAGACATCGTAATGCAAAACGTGCTAGTGCAAGTGTTTTATTCTTAACGGATTATATAGGTTAGAACTTAGATATATATTCCCTCCAAATCTTACCGCAGTCTTCCCTCCTACGGCCTTCTAACTCACGACAATAATGAGCCTAACATATAAGTAATGGCGGCAACAAGCCAAATACAATGTATAATCCGTATAATCAGAGGGCAATCCCGCAACATTCCCGGCCCTGTGAAGACCCTGCTTCACTCACATCCAAAATGGCTAGTTTAGCCACGGGACGCGTCATCAGTCGCACTCGATTGTCGTCCGCCACGCGCACGCTGGCGCGTCGAGGCACTCCATCTGGTCCAGGATAGAGCTCCTCCACTATGCTCCTTCGCTACTCCCTGCGTGGCACGGCACACTATTTCACCATCCTTTCCCAGGCTCCCCCTTCAGCTGGGTTCGCTGGGCAGTTAAAGATCCATTCAATTCCTCTAGAAGATAGCTCACCCAGAATCTTCTCCGGCTCGAATACATCTATGAGCCTTTTGGCTTCTCTGTTGGCCACAACAAAGTCTTTTCTGTTGTCACTGCGCAGCCTCAGTACAGGCCCGCGACGGCAAAGAAAGTTCCTGATCACGATTATGCAGGAATCAGTTGACAGGTCATGTGTCAACTCCAAATGTATGGCCCTTGTTGTGAGACAAGACAAGGCAATCCATCTCTTTTCCTTTCGACGTCCGATCGTCACAAGAAGTGGTCCAAAGTAGTTCAGACTCGTCAACTTAATTGGTGGAACTAAGGCAAATTCACTCGGCATCTCTTCATCATCATCGCAGGATGAGTGTTCCGTGCCCGTTTCGGGCTGCGGCCAGCTGCTTTCCGGCTGCCGCAAAAATGTTGGCCCGTCTAACCATCGTGATCGTTGGCTGAGGTCTACGTGGCAATGCGGCCTCGTTCCGTCGTCTGCTGCATTTTCAGCATCTCATTTGGGAAACCTTTGTTGACTCCAAAATATCTCCCACTCGATTTCCGAAGAACTGCTTATATCGACGGTGGGTGCTGCCTATCCATCGCAGCACTGTTTTGGAGTCAGTCCATAGTATGGCATCGCTGATTGCTATACCGTGCTCCTTTTTGACAGTGTCCATCAGCCTCGTTCCTAACACAGCTGCTTGGAATTCCGGTCGTCGAAATGACATCATTTTCATTGGGGCACACTTCGTCTTGGCACATACGAAGCATACTCGCACGTCGTTGTTGTCGTAGCTGACAATTGGGCCAAAGTAATGGCACGAGCTTCGAAATCCTTCCACGCTGTTCATATCCTGGTAAGGGTTCATCCCATTGCACATTTCGTCGCCAGATCTCACGCATAAGTAACTTTCCAGTTATCATGCGACAGCTAAGAAATAACAAAAGATCAAATGTTGACATGATCAAGCTCAATAATTCCCTCTTCGTAGGTACTCGCTCCAAATTAAGCACACATCGGGGTATTTTGTGGTACTTCATATTGAATTTGAAATCGTCCGTGGCTGGCTGCCAGCACATGACAGAATATTTTCTTCAGCTTCGCCCCATCCGATGCTCCCAGCAGCCCCATGTTGACCCAGGGCGCCAGCTACAGTTGGCGAACTGGAAGTAAACTGACACAATTCAAAACCTCAGGTTTCAGATCGTTGCATTCGGACGAGCGCGCTTGACAAGTTATTTTCGCAAGTGATCAACACAATCTCTTTACCTCTTTATCTCTTTGTGCTCTTCTTGCACTATTTTTAGCCACTGCTTGCGGTGGCGGCAGCTTATTGCGGTACTTTACCTAAGATAAGCCAGACTTAAACGGTGCTTAGTTTGCCCCTCGCCCTGCGCGCTGCGCAAGCGAGAGGTTGGTTCCGTTAATTCTTATCTTTTGATCTGGAAAAGTTGCATTATTTGACTCTAAATAATAACAATTGAAGGTATGGACATTAACTCATGGAATCAGTCTCTACCTAGTAATAGGCAAGCTGTACTGGAGGAGATGAGAAAAGCAGCTGGGGTAAGCCTTGAAACTCTACGCTCTCAAATTCGCGATAGCGTAGCATCCATTTCTGCGGAAAGCAACAGCTTATTGCCAAGTCGGGTGATAACTGGGCCGACAGTAACAACAAGCACTGATACCAGCGTTACCTGCACTATCTCTATGTCGCAAGCAAGTCTGACATCTATATCTACGTATACTGTAGCGGCAACTGTGGGGCCTAACATTTCCTCGACTACTTCACTTGGCAACACATTGGGTGAAATATTGTCAGCAGAAACTCGTAAGACGAAGTGCTCGTTTCAAGACCATGGCCTGCCTGCTAATAAAAAACATAAAGGAGTTATAAACACTTCTAAACCTATACAGAAAGCTAAGTCGAAGCCCGCTGAGCTGCACAAGGAAGTAGCCAAAGACACGGCATCCACCTCGACTGCAGCAGCACTGAGTAAAAACCGTTTTGCAGCTCTGGACGAAGAAGCGGACAACATGATGGAGCAAGGATTGTCAGAAAGCGCTTCTGACGACGAAGATGAAGCTCGTGCTGTTGGCAACGGGAACAAACAATCCTCAAAAACGCTCTCAAAGCCTCCAGCAATATGTGTACCACAAGTCAACAATCCCTCAGGCATGGAACAAGCACTAGACTTGTGCGTGGGTGCCAACAACTATAGCATTCGCACCTCTAAGTTCGGTGTATCACGGATATACACCGCAAACTCTGACGCTTTCCGAGCAGCTGTAAGACATTTGACAAAACTTAACTGTCAATTCTGGCACCATCAACTTAGGGAGGAAAAGCCTTACAGGGTTGTCGTCAAGGGCGTTAATGCCAACGTCCCCAAACCACAAATTGCGCAAGCTTTTACTGACCAGGGTTTCGAAACCCTCAATATATACTGCCCAAGAAAGGCAGATTGGCGTAACGTTCAGGTCAACGAGACAGACGATGAAGCGACGATCAACTACAAGACTAGGCAAAATCAATTTTTTGTCAATCTAAAACAAGGACCCAATGTGTCTAATGCTTTGAAAATTACACAACTCGGCAGATACAGAGTCTCAGTGGAGCGTGCTCCCCGCAGAAAAGAAATTCTACAATGCCTGAGATGCCACATCTTCTGTCATTCCAAAAATTATTGTCTTCAGGACCCAATCTGTGGCAAATGCGCTGGTTCTCATATGACTGGTTCTCTGCTTTGCACGAGTGAAAATTTCCTGTGCTTCAACTGCGGTGGTGATCACGCGTCGACCGACAAAGACTGCCCCGTCAGGATTAAGAAAAGCAAAAAAATGAAACCGATCCCAAGGCTCCATGATACTGGCAACACTGCCAGGCCAAAACATAACCAAGGCCCTTCACGTGGATTCATCCCGGCTGAGACTGTCAGATGCAGTATGTCTTACGCCAACGTTGCTCGGCCCAAAAGGGCGCAATCTGGTCCAAATGCTGACAAGCATCTTCAGCGAGAATCAAACTCACTGCCTGACAAGAAATTGGACGCGCTGGAGAGCTCCATACGGGATCTCAACTCCAGAATGGACCAATTATTCAAGTTGGTTCAAGAGACTAGGGAGGCTAACAAGGCCTTCCGAGAATTGGTCCAGGTTCTCATTTCAAGTATCCAAAAATGATGCAACCGATCATTAAAATCGGATTGTGGAACGCACGGGGACTAGTTAGGGGCTCTGGAGAGCTCCGGCTGTTTCTTAGTGCAAATAATATAGATGTAATGTTTGTCACAGAGACACACATGAAAGAGGGACAGCGTGTCTTCCTGCCAGGCTACTCCACCTACCATGCCTTCCACCCCAGCGGTAACAGCAGAGGTGCGCTCCAGCATGTGCCACATTCCACAGCCTCCCATCTCAACAAACAACATACAGCTAGCAAGATTGAATCTGCAGACATCTGAAGGGCCCGTCGCACTAGCATCTTTGTATCTGCCTCCCAAAGAGCCTTGTACTAAAGCGGAATTTGAATCCCTGTTTGCCATGCTAGGTAACGAATTCATTGCAGGTGGTGACTACAACGCCAAGCACTCATGGTGGGGCAACTCAACAAATTGCTCCAGAGGCAAAATATTGCAGGATGTAGTGGCGAATGATCGGTACCAAATTCTTGCAACGGGTGAGCCTACATTCTACTCATCCAACTCCCTAGTGTCAACATCAGCGCTAGATTCTGTTGTCATTAATGGATACGCAATGAGCAGGCTTAACGTGAAAACGCTTCATGAGCTCTCTTCGGACCACACACCACTTATAGCTGATTTACACGCCACTCCGATAAGCAAGTCACAGCGCTCTTGTTTACTAGCACGCGGTGCTGATACAGAAATTTTCAGGGCCCATCTGGAGCAGCTGATTGATCTAAATATGGAAATTCAAGACGCAGATGATATTGATAACGCAATCGATATTTTTATGAGCAAGCTGAAAGATGCAGCAACAAGAGCTGCTCCTAGGAATCAACAACATCTGCATGGAGATAGATCACCTCAGCTTCCTTCTATAATCGTTGAGCTCCTGCGTCTCAAGCTTAAAGTAAGAAAGGAGTATGCAAGAACAGGAGATGCCCGAAACCAACAGATTCACAACAGGCTGGCTAATCGTCTTCACAAAGTTCTGGCTCGCAGGAAAAGAATTCAAATTGACAACATGTTGGAAAACTTGGGTACCGATGTCTCTACTAATTACTCTCTGTGAAAAATTACTAAGAGATATAAGACATTGGCAACACCGAAATCGGCTATTAGGGACCCTTCAGGGAGCTGGTGCCGCACTAGTCTTGACAAAACGGAAGTATTTGCAAACAATCTTGACCAACGATTCAGGCCGCACGACTTTGCACCTGAGAGTCACTGCAGGATAGTTGCGGAAGCATTAGAAACACCGTTTCAAATGGCTTTGCCTTCAGATACTGTGACACTGGACGAAGTGAAGCAGCTGGTGTCAAAGCTAAAACCCAATAAGGCACCTGGCGAAGACTTACTCGATAACAGAACCATAAGACTCCTACCAGATCAAGCACTGTTGTTTTTGGTGCTTATTTTCAACAGCGTCCTACGTGTGGGATACTTTCCGAGAGCCTGGAAGTCGGCAAACATTATTATGATCCTCAAGCCTGGAAAGCAACCAGCTGATGTGGACTCTTATAGGCCGATCAGCCTTCTTTCTTCACTGAGCAAAATAATGGAGAGGTTGATTCTAAACAGAATGCTGGATCTCGAGACTGTTACCCTTGCGATCCCTAAATTTCAATTTGGATTTCGCAAGCAGCACGGCACTCCAGAACAGCTGCATAGAGTTGTCAACTTTGCGTTAGAGGCCATAGAGAAGAAAGAGTATGCGGTCGCTGTCTTCCTGGACATACAGCAAGCTTTCGACAGGGTGTGGCACCCTGGACTTCTTTACAAAGCCAAGAGACTCTTAACCCCCCAGCTGTTCCAGGTTATAAAGAGTTTCTTAGAAGGGCGCACATTCCGAGTGGCTGACGATGGGTGCAAGTCCTCCAGTAAATCAATCGAGGCTGGCGTTCCCCAGGGCAGTGTTCTAGGCCCCACATTGTACTCGATATATTCAGCGGATATACCAAACCATATGGCAATCACCTCAGTCGATAAAAGCGATACGCTAATAGCGACCTACGCCGACGACACTGCGGTGCTCACAAAAAGCAGTTGCATACTACTAGCCAAAAGTGCACTGCAGGAGTTTTTGGAAGCATTCCAGGAATGGGCATCGAAATGGAATATGTGCATAAACGCAGGTAAATGTGCAAACGTGACTTTCACAAATCGAGTGCAGAACTGCCCAGCCGTATCACTTAATGGAAGAGTACTGGATCATTCATTTGCGTACAGGTACTTAGGTGTCATCCTGGACAGAAGCCTTACCTTCGAAAGACATGTCACGTCACTGCAGCACTCATATAGAGCCAAATTAAACAAGATGTCCTGGTTACTCTCCGCCAAAAACAAATTGTCGCTGGAGAACAAGGTCAAAATATACAAGTGCATTTTAGCTCCCAGCCTATTCTATGCCATACAGGTGTACGGTATATGTGCCAAGTCGCACCTGAATAAGATCCGTGTGCTACAAGCTAAGACCTTGAGGATGATCTCTGGGTCTCCATGGTACATAAGGACACGTAACATTGAGCGCGACCTTAAGGTGCCCAAAATAGGTGACAGAATCCAAGTGATTGCCCAAAAATACACGGAGAGGCTAGGAGCTCATCCAAATTGTTTAGCTAGACGCCTAAATTCTGCCTGTCACCGTAGAAGAGTAAGGAGGAGACTCAAACGCCATCACCCTCAAGACCTCCTGAACCGGGTCTTGACATAAATATCTCAAACTAAAATTTAGACGATCTCCCCAGTATCACCCCTTAAGCCTCCACCTTATAAGTTATCTGTAATTCATTGTTATGTTCTATCATAAATTATTTTGTTATTTTTAGTTTAATTTTCTGATTAGTTTAAGTTGCCTTGCAAGGTAGCAGCACACTTATCTTGATAATAAATTTCATTATTATTTTCCAAAAAAAAAAAAAAAAAAAAAAGAAGAATGAAAAAAAAAACGTTTGTGCTGCGACTACCGTAAATAAAACGAAAAGGTGATTCGTGAAAATTTTTGTAAGCCTCAAATGGATACCGGAGATGAAAAGCTGCAAGGTGCGTCAGTTTTTACTACATTAGATTTGCCAAATGGATTTTTTCATGTACCAGTTGAATCAGGTTCGCAAAAATATACTTCATTCGTGACACAAAATGGGCAGCATGAATTTTTATACGTGTCTTTCGGAATTTCAAACTCTCCAGCAGTGTTCATTAGATTTATAATGGCAGTTCCAAATCCGGTCGATTATATAGACGGCGTCATCAAGCCGAGAGCAATGTTGATGAGGGCCTGGTGAAGCTCAAAAGAGTGCTGCAAGTTGGAGGAAAGAATGGTCTACGCATAAATTAATTAATTGAATTAATTGAAGTGTCAACTGTTGCAAGGGAAAGCTAGCTTCTTAGGGTAAATAGTGCAAAAGCGCACTTTAACTCAGAGCAAGGAAAAGACCCCCAGCAAATTTTCCGATACCACGGGATAAAAAGGATTTTCAGCGATTTTCGATTTTCAACGCTCGCGGAGGACTCTAGCCCAAACAATATCTATGTAAATTACTATAATCTATATACGTACGTTTGGGTTATGTACCAATTAGGCGTAAGCCTAAAACGTATGTATGTGTAAGAATATATACACCACATTCTTCCGTAAGCTTTAATAAAGATAATGAATTTTGAAGAAGGAAATTATGTTTGGCGGAAATTCACATTTTATTGATTTAATTTAAAAATGCATATATAATTATGTTCAGTAATACATGCATACTCATACATACACAAATACTAATTAGAGATAGATAGCCTTCGCTTGCTTAAGCTTAAGCCGAAAAAATTAAATTTCTTGATTAATTAATTATTAAAAATTAAATGAAATGAAATGAAATTAATTATTAAAAAAATAAAAAATTCTCCCTGTTGGAATTGAACTTGCGCCCCGCGTCTTTCAAAACGGATCAATCCCGACCTCTTATACTTTGCAGCCATACAAAGAGTTGGTATATCATGTAAATAACTGTACTAAAATAGCAGGACATACACAGAACACAGCATTCGATTGTGTATAAACATGTTTTTTTTTTTTTTTTTTTTTTAATAGGGTTAAAGTATTTTACGCCGAAAAGTTTGGGACTTTCACCCACCTACTTACTCTCCGTTTCCCACTCGCGGAACGACCGCTAAGTATTACCACACGAGGGGAGTTGGCATGAAAGCCTCTTCTAGAATCTTATCTAGAGTTAGAACTTGAATTGCGCTGTCTTTCAGCGTGACGCAAGGATTTGATAATTTCTGCAGCCATATGGGCTACTGCTACCCAATTGTTTTGCGAGCTAAGTAGGATATTAAGTCAATGACTGTAAAAGTTCTCCCAATACTTTGGCTTAGCTCTTCCCGTTCAGCAGAAAATCTGGGAGAGACATAAAATACGTGTTCTGCGTCCTCTATGGTCCGCGCACAGTTTGGGCAAAACGGATCCGTCTCATTCCTAAACGTAAAGAGACAGGATTTGAAGCATCCATGTCCTGCCAGTAGCTGGGTCAGGTAGAAGTCGGTTTGTCCGTACTTCCTGCTTGCCCACGACCGTAGGTCTGGGACTACGCGTTAAGTCCAGCTTGGGGGAAGTCACCCATCGTGCCTGCCATTCTTCTGTTATTGCCTCTGCGGTGCGATCTTCAGTTGTTAGTAGATCCAGTGGTGGCATTCCGGTCAGCATTAGTGCTGCGTCGTCTAAGACGGTCCGAAAGGCGCAGAGGACCCGGAGTGCGCATCTTCTGTACGAAGCCCTGCATTTGCGGTTGTAGGAAGGGATTGCCATTGCTGGTCCCCAGATCGATGACGCGTAGAGGAGCATCAACCGGACCACATTGCTGTTGATCCGTCTGCTGCGCTGTCTATTCCCTCCAATGTTTGCCATTATGCTGGGGAGTTCATTTGTTTCTTTGCTCGCCTTTTCTCCAGCGTATGTCAAGTGATGTTTAAAGCTGAGCCTGTGGTGCAGCAAGACGCCTAGATATTTAATCGCCGGTTGGGAAGTCACCTCGGTGCCGTCCACTATGATGTTGGCGGTTTCTACTTGCTTCCGGCTGCTGATGAGAACTGCCTCCGTTTTTTGCGCAGCTGGGTTGAGGTCATTTTTTAACAAGCCACCATTTTCAACCTAGTCGCCTGTTGGGCTGCTTCAGTGGTTATCCTCTCCACCTGCCCTATTTCTTTCGCCACCGTAACAATTGCGATGTCGTCTGCGCAGCCTACGATGCAGCAACCTGGAGGTAGGGCAAGTCAAAGCTCTCCGTCATACATTACGTTCCAAAGCAAGGGTCCGATCCTTGCCGGACGCCCCCAGTAATGGCGTACTTGCGACGTTGTGGAGTCGTGTCATACATGAGTACCTGGTCTTTAAAGTATCCGGCAACAAGATTGATGAAGTACTTGGAGATCTGCAGCCTGGAGAGTACCAAGAGTATATTTGGCCAGCTTGCCGAGTTAAACACGTTTTTTACGTCTAGCGTTGTCATAAGGCAGTAATTTTTAGCCCCGTCGCGCCATCGCGTGCCTTCAATTGCGTTCCGTGCCGTGTCCGCTACCAATTTAATTGCGTCGACAGTGCTCCTTTTTTTGCAGAAGCTGAATTGCAGATCAGAGAGTCCATGGCGATCGGACCAGTCTTTGGTCGGAGAGGTTCTCTCTGTAATGCAGCGGCTAAACACATTTATAACTGTGTCTGGGTGGGCGCTAGCGATGGTTTTCAGCACTGCGTTGGGGATGCCATCAGGTTCTGGCACTTTGTTTGATGGGAGGCACCACCGATGTGTCCACAGCAGGCAGATGGTGGCGTAGCTCTGTCTGGTGCGGGAACAGTGTCTCCGCTATCAGTTTGAGATGTTGCAGAGTTGCACCTAGCATTTCCTCTTGCTTTGCTAGATAGTGTTTGTGAGCATAGCTCCCCAGTAGTTTTTCGCTGAGCGAGCTTCTTCGGATTCGTGCTTCAAGGCCAGGTTTTCCTGTTGCCCGTCGCGCTCGCCGTGCTGCGCGCTGGTACAGGCGTCTTGCTGTGTGGCACCTTTTACGAGCATTCTCAATTTCATCATTCCACCAGCAAACTAGCTTGTGCTTGTTGCAACCTTTCCTTTTTCTCTTCATTGCTGCATCGCAGGCTCGTTGCATTTTCCGTGTTAGGCAGTTAGCGCGCTGTTCTGCGTTTCCAATGATCGCGGTGGGGTCAAACACCGCTAAGTGTGCCTCTTTACTGAGCGTCTCAGGGTCCCATGCGATGTGGTGTGTTATGCCTGCCGGGTTTAGTTGTGCACCATTATTGGCGCTAATGTGGTCAGGTCAATTATTGAGCCACGTCCTGCCTTGGTGAAGGTGTGCTCGGTCCCGGTATTCAGCAATGTTATGTCAAGGGCTGCGAAGGCGTCTAGCAGCGTGCAGCCTTGTGGGTTTGTTCCGGCGCTTCCCCAGTTCATTGCCCGCGCATTGAAATCGTCGGCAATGACTAGTGGGGAGAGCGTTTGCGTGTCCGCCACGAATCCGTCGATAGCATCTGTCGCTCAATAAGAGTGGTGGGTTTTCGCAGCTCCATATAGCCGCACCATGTTTGGAATTTTGGACCCAGGTCTTTTCTGACATTGCTGTGTAGGGTTCGCTCAGTAATGCCACGTTAGCTTGTACCTCTCTGACTGTTTGCGGCAGGAGCTTCTGCGTGGATCTGCATTGGCTTAAATTAAGCTGTAGTAGCTTCATTTTTAATTCCTTTTATTTATGGCCTTTACAAATAATGGACATAACCTGCTAAGGGTGTTATGTCCCGGGTTCTTCTGGCCATTTCGAGTGCATAGTATGCACGCTGGCTTCACTTGGCATGCTTT
Source organism: Drosophila montana (assembly GCF_035044405.1). Lineage (NCBI taxonomy): Eukaryota > Metazoa > Arthropoda > Insecta > Diptera > Drosophilidae > Drosophila > Drosophila montana. The sequence continues at coordinate 44,807 of NW_026999202.1, forward strand.
TAATGCATGCTCTGCTCCACCGCAGTTGTAGCACTTGCCTGATTGGTCGTGGCTGTTTCTATACCTGGTGACGATGTTCCCGAATTACAATTAATTTATGCCGAATGCGGCAGATTGCTCATCCAAATATAATTTTCCAAATTTCCAAATTTAATGTTCTGCTAAATCATTGGGTAGAAGAACTCTAGCCGTCTGGGTTTGTCGGTATGCTGCTCGCAGTTTGGGAGTGGCTTCTACGGGCGTGTCTCCATCGATTTAACCAAAAACCAAGACGTCGGTAGCTGAGCACCACTCGGAAATATTTTTGACCTCCAGCATGACTTTCTCAGAGATCGTTTTTACCTCCGCGAGCTCTCCCATCTTCTCTTGCACAGCCTTGAGTAGTTTCGCTGTTGCATCGGCTCCTTCTTTTTCCATCTGCAGGTGCAGCTCTCGAGCGGCTGTTCGACGTATTTTGGCAACGTTTTCCATGTATTTTTGCAGGGATTCATCCTCTTGCACTGCCCTAAGGACCTCGGCATATGACCGTATCCTTGCACTTGACCAGCAGGGCATTTGGTCTGCTTGGCATTTTGCGTGGCTTTTATGGTCGGCGGTTCACTTACTGCCACGTACTCTCCTTAGCGGGTCCTTCCCTAGTGCGTGGTGCTAGCTGTGCTTGGCTGTTGTTCTCATTGCGCCGCCGGAGCGGTGGGCATGGCTTAGCCGGACCCGCGGCTTGTGTACCCGTTGGCCCTGTTGGACGTTCAGCATTCTGCATTATGTCTTTCTTTATGCTCTACTACTAGCGTCATCTAGGGGCGGGCAGCCAGATATCCTACATCCTGGCTTCGTAGTGGCGCCATCTATTTGTCGCGCTGTTGTATATGTTTGTCTGCGGTTTTTGAGCACTGGTGCTCAGCTGTGCTTACGCAGGCTGCCATCGATAGCTTGTAGCAGCTGATCGTCGTCTGCATGACTTTCACAATTCCCAGAGAGATTGGAAAGCTTTTTACTCAATCTACTCCAAGGGCTTAATTGAGTGGTGTTGTTGTTGTCTTACCCAACGGAGAAGACCTGCCCGGATCACTGCAGCCACTGATCCAGGTACGTTGAGTCTGTCGTTCATCCTGTAGTTACATAGACGCTTTTGCTTTGCAGGAGCTGCAGCAAAGAGCGCAAACCGGAGCACCACAGAATGCGCGTCCGCACCGCGTCTTTTACTCACTCTTATGTCTGAGTGTATACCTGTGTATGCATGTGTGTAAATTTATACAGAAACTCTTGCGCTTTGTTAGCTGCCGCTGACACTTGGCCTGCCAATATACAAATATATACAACCGTTTCATTTAATAACATCTGTGGTTCTTATCAGATCTTGATGAAATTTTCAGCTGTAGATCTTATTATGCTATAGAAAATTCGTATATTCTAAAAAAAACAGCATCAAAATTGTGGCTTAATTTAGTGGGAAGTTCTAATCGATTGATTTATTCATTTGATGGCGGTGTATATATAGTGAAAGATACTTGATATATATGTGGGAACCCTAGAAGGCGGGCGACAAAGAACAACACGCAGTGGCCGTTGCTCTCACTCTCTCTTTGCTCATTTGTAGCTTTGTAGTTTTGCGTCAAAGTTTATGAAATTAGAGTCACTTTGCATTTGGTAATGGCCTAAAGAACTCCTCAACCGTCGTTAATAGTTTAAAGTTTTAATTATAACTAAAATCATCCCATAATTACTTAATCATACTTATATTCAATCATATAATAATACTAGCGGGTATAACCCGGCCTTGCCCGTGGCACGTATGTTATAAAATCAATGTTTTCAAAAAGCTTTGAAAATGATTTTGAAACTGATCGGACGGGCATCCAACAAACTTAAAATTCACCAAAAAAAAATGCATTTTCCACCGAAGGAGTTTTAATTTTATAGATCTTTGGAAATAAATTTAAACACAAAACGTCATCCACCAAATCTTCGACCCCCACTTGCACCAAGGACGGATGGATTTTTCAAAAAGTGTGATGCACCCCTCAAATGAATTTGAATATAGATCTTTGAAAATGAGTTTGTTGCCGATCGAATGGTAAACAAAAAACTTTCATACAACCGTTTTCCGCCAATTTACCACTGTTGCGGGAGGAATTTCCCAAATCGCTGAAATACGTGTTCATTAGGTTCTTATGGAGAGCTTTGAAAATAAGTTTGAAGCAAATCGGACACAACTTAAAACTTCGCCGAAAAAATCTTTGAATCGCATTCCCCCCGAAGAAGTTTAAATTCTGCGAAAAGTGAAAAACACGTGTCAAATGAATTTTCATATAGATACTTGGAAATGAATTTGAGGGCGAAACGTCACCCACCAAATTTTTGACCCCCATTTCCACCAAGGAGGCATGCATTTTCCAAAAAGTAGGAAACACCCCTCAAATGAATTTGAACAAAGACCTTTGAAAATAAATTTGAGGCCGATCGGATGGTAAACAAAAAAGTTACATACAAACGTTTTTCGCGATTTTTCCACACTTGCGGGTGGAATTTCCCGAAACCCCGTCTTAACGTGCACCTACATCACATAAGGTAGCTACAGTGAAAATTTCAGCTTCCTATCTCTTACGGTTTGGGCTGTGCGTTGATCACCAGTCAGTCAGTCAGTCAGGACAAACAGTTTTATATATAGAGATTAAATGTAATTGTAAAAGTAAACTACTTTTAGACCTTATTATAATAGAGAAACTTTGTAATTTTATGTAACCATTAAGAGTCTACAAATTGGCGGCTCGTCCAGGAGTGATCCAAGTTACAATTAAAACAGTAAGACAAAAGTGAGTAAATTTAAAAGAAGAACATCATCGTGAAGGACGTTATAGAAGACGTGTAAAAATGGAAAAACAAAGCGCACAGTAAAGTGTGAGCGAGACAGCAACAGACACTTAGCGAAGGGTGGAGTAGAGTTGGAGTTTTGCTGTTACGCAAGGTAATGAGGCGGTGCGTACGGAAAGCCAACACGATCAAAGCAGCTGGTCATCTATGAGGAACGCAGGCAAGTTGGGCAAGGCTTGAAATAGACAGCAGCAATTTCTTGGTATGCTGGCAAAGTGGTCGTGCGTATAAGAAGGCTGGAGCAGAGTTGGTGTTGGCAGTTACGCAGGCAGATGAGCCGGTGCGTAGCGACAGAGTGCTTCGAGTGAGTATACGTTCAAATCGTACGGTGACCTGCAGGTGCGCTGCAAAATACAAATTTTACTATTTGCGCTGACCTAATCAAGTGGTTTATCCTGCGCAGAAATCGTACATTATTAAATAAAAAATGACACGGAAGAAAATTAAAATTATTTGTTATCAAAATTGTTTTATGTACATCGACATTACTCATTAACATAGTTTTAACAATTTTACACCAGTTGAGAACAACTTCAAAAATAAACTGCGTTGTTGAATATAAGATACTGTTAAACTTGAGCTACAAAAGAGAGCAGCTGCTGTTGTTGCTAATTAACATAGGCCAAACTGAAGTTGTTGTGCATTTACATCTTAGTATATCAAATCTAAAAATAGTAAATAAGAATAATTTGAAAATCTAAAATTGAAGTTACCGTATACAAATTTTGTAAAATAGAGAGAAACGATATTTTAAGTCTTCGTGTCAATCAATTACGCGAAAAGTTAACAGAGTTGCAACTGAGTACTGCAGGACGCTAAGCTGAACTGAAGCAAGATTATTTAATGTTCAAATAGAAGAAGAGGGTTCAGGTGATGATGTGTCGGTTAATACAGCACCTTTAATGCAGAGTCCTGAAAGAGCTAGATCGTGGATTAGGAGGATTTTGAGGGTAGCGTGTATAAATTTGATGGGTCGAATTCGAGAGATTTTGAACAGTGGGTGAGTGAGTTAGAAGAATGCGCTATAACGGTACAGTGGAGCGTCTAACAGTTATTTATCTAAGCCAAACAGTTGATTGAGGGTGCTGCTAAATCATTTATTCGTAGTCAGGTTAATAACTGGGAGGTGCTAAAAAACGCATTGAAAAATTAATTTGAGGTAAGATTGTAATTAGCAGAAGTTCATACACATGTTGTACCAGATGAGGATATAAGTTTTGAAGCAAGTCTTGGCAGTACCATTTTAAATTAAATTGACTTGCAAGTGACTAAAAGGGGGACTGTATTATAACTCAAAGTTGAAGTAGAAAATAAAATGGACCAAGATGCGCATACCATCGATTTAGATTTGTCACATTTGTGTAAGTTGCAACAAAAAGAGGTTGGGCAACTAGTATTCTAAACCAATTAAAAAATCCAAGCTCTCCAATTGAGATGAAAATTCTTTTAACAGACGAGCTGACAGTATTTCAGCATCCGAGACGTATAGCCGTGTGTGATCAGAACATTATTGATGAGCCAGTGAAGGAATGGCTAGCGGAGAAAATTATCAAGCCCAGTATGTCTATGCCTCACCAGTTGTTTTAGTGGCCAAGAAGAATGGAAAAAAAACGTTTGTGCTGCGACTACCGTAAATCAAACGAAAAGTTGATGCGTGAAAATTTTTGTATGCCTCAAATGGATACCGGAGATGAAAAGCTGCAAGGTGCGTCAGTTTTTACTACATTAGGTTCGCAAAAATTTACTTCATTCGTGACACAAAATGGGCAGCATGAATTTTTATATGTGTCTTTCGAAATTTCAAACTCTCTAGCCGTGTTCACTAGATTTATAATGGCAGTTCCAAAATGGAGATCCGTTCGATTATATGGACGGCGTCATCATGCCGAGCAGCAATGTTGATGAGGGCATGGTGAAGCTCAAAAGAGTGCTGCAAGTTGGAGGAAAGAATGGTCTACGCATAAATTAATTGAAGTGTCAACTGTTGCAAGGGAAAGCTAGCTTCTTAGGGTAAATAGTGTAAAAGCGCACTTTAACTCAGAGCAAGGAAAAGACCCAGGCTGTTGCAAATTTTCCGATACCACGGAATAAAAAGGATATTCAGCGATTTTTGGGGCTGACATCCAATTTTCGAAGGTTTGTAGAGGGGTTTGCAGTAATTGTAAAACTGTTGTCCATCATTTTGCGTAAGGATGTAAAGTTTGAATTTAAAGAGTTGCAGCATGTCGCATTTGAACAATTGAAAGCAGCAGTGACCAGTGGACCTGTATTAAAACTATATAATCCCAACTTACAAACGGAAATTCACACGGATGCTAACAAGTTTGGTTTTGGTGGGGTATTGTTGCAGAAAAACCCAGAAGACTGTTTGTTTCATCCTGTTCAGTATATGAGCAGTAAGACAAATGCATCTGAAGAAAAGTACGATTCATACGAATTAAAAGTTCTAACTGTTTGTCTGCTCTAATTAAATGGCGTGTGTACGTATTAGGCATAAATAACGATGAAGAAAAAAGAAGTTCCTTTGCGTGTAGAACGATGGGCAGTTGGGCTTGCAAGACTTCGACTATGAAATGGACCACCGTTCGGGTTCCAAAATGCGACATGTTGTCGCGTTGAGCCGTGTTTCATGTTGAGGAAAAGGGGTATGAAGATTTCTACATTGAAAACAAAATCATGTATAAAGACCCGAATCGGTAGTTAATTGTTGTGCCATGTCTAATGGAAATGGAGCTCATTCTTATTGCACACAAGCAGGGCCATTTTTCCGCTAAAAAGACTCAGGATTGGATACCAAAAACAAGTAAGAGGTCCTAGTCGGGAGCTCCCAACTAAGGGATACCCTGAACCCTCTTATTATTACACCAAATGCAGCTCGCGCTACGCGCTCGTTCGCCTTAGTAGTAATAAAGATAAATATAAAAAAAAAATGTTCCCTTGGCAGGGTTTGAACTCGCAACTGACCGCATTACTTGCTGCCGCCTCTACGCTACACTAGACAAAAAAAAAAAAAGGTTTCCTCGGCAAGGTTCGAACTCGTAACTGATCGCGCTGCTTTCCGCCGCTTCTATTCAATAGCCACAGCAACAGTTAAGTCTTAATGAGAAAAAACGAATTCAAATAGCAGCACAGAAAACAATACAATCGCAATTGCAATGCTGTTGATAGAATTCCAAGCACACGCGCATGAATGTGTGTGTGTACATGTATACAGCTATTCTATTTGCAGGCCAAAACACATTTTCTTTCGTGTTTCTTAACCGATCTTGATGAAATTTTCAGTAGAAGATCTTATTATACCATAAAATATTTGTGTATTCTCAAAATGACAATTGCATTTAAATTGTGGCTTAATTAGTTAGGTAATACAAGTTTGTTTACTAACATGATTTATAGCTTTATGGTGGTAGCGGGGAGGTGGTGATAGCTACAAAATAAAAGATACTTGATATATATATACTATTCTAGAAACTACATGTCAAGTTTGGTGACTCTAGCTCTAGTTATGAGAGTCCTAGCAGTTGGTATAAACCTTTGGGAAGAGTTCAGCATGTGATTTACCACACTGCACCAAGGAGCACTAAGGCATCCCCATTCAATATTTTAACAGTACTGGAAATGCGTTAACCATTCTATCTAGAGTTGAATAGACTAGTTAAAGAAAGTTGGATTGACGAGATGGAAGAAGAAAGAAGGATAGCGCGTGAACAGGCGCGTGAAAATATCAAAAAGTTGAAAGATGAAAACAGAAGGCAATTTGATTTAAAAAGAAGAAAGGATATTCAGTAAAAAATAAACGATTTTGTAGCTATAAAGCGCTTACAGTATGGTACAGGATTTTAAAGGGAAAATGTTTGGGGCCATATAAGGTTTTGAAAGTTAAGAATCACGGTAGATATGAAGTTGAGAGACTTGTCAGTGCAGATGGACCGTGTAAGACGACAACAGTGTCGGAGTATCTGAAGATGTGGGATTTCTTCGGGTCGAAGGACGTGTCAAGCCCGCCGATTGTGGGAATGTTTGGGGCCATATAAGGTATTGAAAGTTAAGAATCACGGCAGATATGATGTTGAGAGACTTGACAGTGGAGAAGGACCGTGTAAGACGACAACAGTGTCGGAGTATACGAAGATGTGGGATTCCTTCGGGTCGAAGGACGTGTTAGGACCGCCAAATGTAGGAGCCCTAGAAGGCGAGCGACAAAGAATAACACGCAGTAGCAGTTCCTTCTGATCGCTCTCTCTTGGCTCATTTGTAGCTTAGTATTTTTGCATCCAAGAGCAGGCTGCGCAACGCGTTATAAATTTAAAATCACTTTGCATTTGGTAATGGCTGAGTAGTTTAATGGTTTTAAGTTTTAATTATAACTAAAATCATCCCATAATAACTTAAACATAATAATAATCAATCATACAATAATTTTAAATATAATTGTTAAAGTCAACTACATTTAAACCTAATTATAATAAAGAAACTTTGTAATTCTATGTAACCATAAAGAATCTACAAATTGGGGGCTCGCCCAGGAGTGATCCAAGTTACAATTGAAACAATGAGACAAAAGTGAGTGATGTGGTATGCGCACATATCGAATGCTCACTGTAGTCAAGTACAGTACAATATTTTACACATATATGTATATACAACTTATAAGTACTATCACTGTAGCACTTTGTTGCAGTGTTTGCATAAATAACCAAATTCAAGTGCGAGTGAATCATTTTCACCCACTTATGCTTCATGCATCATAAATGCAGAGTCAGCGATCCCACGCTGACCGCTGAAATGTGCTAATAACATACTCTCTCTCCCTTAGCGCTGTTAACAACAATATATGTAAGCTATGCTTAATGCAGCCGATCCGCTGCTGGCGTTACCGGTAGCAGCGGCTACGCGGCGTTAGCTAAGTTAACATTAAGAGAACTTATAATAAAACATTCAATAAAGAACTTCAAATGCGACCAGTCGTGTAGCTATATAAAAACAAAGCGTACTTTACTTTTTCAATGAGCACACATATGCATGGCGACCGTGACTTGGTTACGAATCCCTGCTGGAGGCATTAGACCAATTGAAAGGAAAATAAATCCTTGCCTCGAGGCAGTAGACCAAGTGAAAGGGAAATAAATTCCTGCCTGGAGGCAGACGACATACTCTTACTGCGCCCTCATGGTCAACAAAGACGCCATCTATAACATCTGCCGTCGTAACTTGGACATTGAGCATCCCGCATACTGAGTGAGTAGAGAGTGAGTGTTATGGTAAATAAACGCGGTGGCTTACAAAATAAAGTGAAAACAAGTAAGAAGTTCTAGTCGGGGGCTCCCGACTAGGGGTTGCTTTGACCCCCTTATTCCAATACCAAATGCAGCTTGCGCTACGCGCTCGGTAGGGCTCGCAACAGACAACACTACTCGCCGCGGCATCTACTGAACAGCTACACAAATAATTGAGTCTTAATAAGGAACAAGTAAGAGGTTCTAGTCGGGAGCTGCCGACTAGGGGATACCCTGAACCCTCTTATTCCAACACCAAATACAGCTCGCGCTACGCGCTCGTTTGCTTTAGTAGTAATAAAGATAAATTAAAAAAAAAGTTACCTTGCCAGGGTTCGAACTCGCTACAGACCACACTACTCGCCGCCGCCTCCACACCAATGCTTAACTCTTAATCAGAAAAAAACAAACTAAAATGCAGAACAGAAAACGATAGTTGCAATGCTGTTGATAGAATTCAAAGAAGACGCGCATGAATGTGTGTGTGTACATGTATACAGAAATTCTTGCAATTTGCGCTTGCTGCCGCAAACACGTGGGCTGCCAAAACATATTTTCTTTCGTGTTTCTTAACCGATCTTGATGAAATGATTGTAAATACTTATATTCAATCATATAATAATACTAGCGGGTATAACCCGGCCTTGCCCGTGGCACGTATGTTATAAAATCAATGTTTTCAAAAAGCTTTGAAAATGATTTTGAAACTGATCGGACGGGCATCCAACAAACTTAAAATTCACCAAAAAAAAATGCATTTTCCACCGAAGGAGTTTTAATTTTATAGATCTTTGGAAATAAATTTAAACACAAAACGTCATCCACCAAATCTTCGACCCCCACTTGCACCAAGGACGGATGGATTTTTCAAAAAGTGTGATGCACCCCTCAAATGAATTTGAATATAGATCTTTGAAAATGAGTTTGTTGCCGATCGAATGGTAAACAAAAAACTTTCATACAACCGTTTTCCGCCAATTTACCACTGTTGCGGGAGGAATTTCCCAAATCGCTGAAATACGTGTTCATTAGGTTCTTATGGAGAGCTTTGAAAATAAGTTTGAAGCAAATCGGACACAACTTAAAACTTCGCCGAAAAAATCTTTGAATCGCATTCCCCCCGAAGAAGTTTAAATTCTGCGAAAAGTGAAAAACACGTGTCAAATGAATTTTCATATAGATACTTGGAAATGAATTTGAGGGCGAAACGTCACCCACCAAATTTTTGACCCCCATTTCCACCAAGGAGGCATGCATTTTCCAAAAAGTAGGAAACACCCCTCAAATGAATTTGAACAAAGACCTTTGAAAATAAATTTGAGGCCGATCGGATGGTAAACAAAAAAGTTACATACAAACGTTTTTCGCGATTTTTCCACACTTGCGGGTGGAATTTCCCGAAACCCCGTCTTAACGTGCACCTACATCACATAAGGTAGCTACAGTGAAAATTTCAGCTTCCTATCTCTTACGGTTTGGGCTGTGCGTTGATCACCAGTCAGTCAGTCA
>NW_026999203.1:0-2133 GCF_035044405.1 Drosophila montana
ACAACCTTTTAAAAATTTAACAAAACGAAGCTTTCAAAAAACGTAGACACTTTGTGTACTTATTTAACTGAAACAACGAGACCTGGGCCCAGAATCGCGAATGTACATCGACTATCGGCAGCTGAACGCACGTTCGATTCCGGACGCATATCCGCGAGGCTGACGGCCCCATCGAACTGCAAGGAGCTGCGTCAGTGCCTTGGGATGGCATCATGGTATCGACGCTTCGTCCCCAATTTTGCGTCGGTGGTGCAGCCGATGACCGCTCTCTTGAAGAAGGGAAAGTTATGGTCGTGGGGCGTGGAACAGCACGATGCGCTGGAACAACTCAAGGAGCGACTTACAACCGCGCCGATCCTCGCTTGCCCGGATTTCAGTAAGAAATTCGTGCTGCAAACGGATGCGAGCGATTACGGTCTCGGCGCCGTCCTCACATCGCTTACGCCCGTAGGAAACTTCTGAAGGCAGAGATCAACTACTCAGCCACGGAAAAGGAATGTATGGCTATAGTTTGGTCAATCTGCAAGTTGAGATGTTACTTGGAGGGCACCTTGTGGGCATCGGTGATGGTCACCCTAAACGATGCGTTACCGTCGCGTACGCAAAAACGGTTTCGCGTATGGGAGGAAGCGAACCGTCTAGCTCGGCGACTACTCGGTCGCGTACGTTGGGCGGTAGCCTCCCGTCCGTGGTGCGGACCGTCCACCTTGGCCTGTCTACTTCTCTAATACCCCCCTCTGGTGCAGCTTATCATGACTCTTATATATAGTTAAACCTACAAATTTTTTCTCTTAAACTATCTTTCGCCTAGTCAGTCGTCTCCTGACCCTTCGGCCTCGTTTTAGTCATATCCAGGTGGTCCATGATAGACCTTTAGCTGGGCAATCGCGCCAAACGCACGATATTGGGCGACACGAACTTCACGACCCGAAAGGGGCTGTCGAACTTCGGCGCTAGTTTTGCCGCGAATCCGTCAGCAGCCTTTGACAACTGGTGTGGGCGTAGCCACACCTGCTCGTCCACTTTTGGCCGCCATTCCCTTCGTCGCAGATTTTAATGTCTTCCCTGGTCCTGGGAAGCACGCTGCAAGTTACCACGGACGATGTCGAACAGCTCCCTCAGACGCTGGGCTTTTTCTGCGCATAATAAGGCCCATGGTTCCGTCACCTTGCGCGTCAGCATTCGTCCTGCCGGTCTCACCTGTTCCACCTTGAACTTCTGACACACCTCGCACCTCACATGTCGCGCGGCGTCCCGGAACATCCCTGGCCAGTAGTACCTCTGTGTTAGTCGGGATATCGTCTTCCTCACCCCTTGATGCCCTGCCGTCGGGGCATTGTGGCACTCCTGCAGGACTCTCTGCCTCTGGTTGCTGGCGACGCACAATTTCCAGCATAGTCCGGATACTTTGCGGGCTCCTTGGCGAGTCTCTCTAGCATACACGCGTTCCATCCACATGGATGCTGCCCCTCTACGGCCTGACGACATACCTCCAGTGGCTGTCGGGACAGTGCGTCGGCTACCACATTCAACTTCCCCCGTCGTTGCACGTCGAACTGGAACTGAGCCATTTAAGTGCCATGTGGTCGGTAATGACGTCGAACCTGTACCCCTCCAAGTAACATCTCAACTTGCAGATTGACCGAACTATAGCCAGACATTCCTTTTCCGTGGCTGAGTAGTTGATCTCTGCCTTCAGAAGTTTCCTACTGGCGTAAGCGATGTCAGGACGGCGCCGAGACCGTAATCGCTCGCATCCGTTTGCAGCTCGAATTTCTTGCTGATATCCGGGCAAGTGAGGATCGGCGCGGTTGTGAGTCGCTCCTTGAGTTGTTCCAGCGCATCCTGCTGTTCCACGCCCCACGACCATACCTGTCCCTTCTTCAAGAGAGCGGTCATCGGCTGCACCACCGACGCAAAATTGGGGACGAAGCGTCGATACCATGATGCCATCCCAAGGCACTGACGCAGCTCCTTGCAGTTCGATGGGGCCGTCAGCCTCGCGGATATGCGTCCGGAATCGAATGTGCGTTCAGCTGCCGATAGTCGATGCACATTCGCGATTCTGGGCCCAGGTCTCGTTGTTTCAGTTAAATAAGTACACAAAGGGTCTTCGTTTTTTGAAAGCTTCGT
>NW_026999204.1:0-1558 GCF_035044405.1 Drosophila montana
TAACTATTTATATTTGAAATGCTTAAGAAACATAATTAATACCGATCTTTTGTATTGCAATTAAATTATTCTGCTGTAATATAACTAAAAAATCTGAATTTTCACAAACGTTTGCATATATTTAGCTTAAACGCACCTTGGTTGCTGAAAAACGTATCATTTTTAGCCTCTTTTCTGAAAACATTCAATATCAACCACTTATACCAAAAACAAAAATAACTTATATTACTCCGATGTTAATTATCATGCCACTGATGACTCATAATGCTCATATCTAAGAAGCACAAACAAAAAAACTTAAAAAAAAAAAAGTTTTTCATACAACAACTTAATTTTCGACCGATCGTTCCTATGGCAGCTATATGATATAGTTGTCCGATCCAGCTAGTTTTGACATATGAACTGCGTGCAACAGAAAGAGGCTATTCAGCAAAGTTTCATAAAGATACCTTTAAAACTGAGAGACTAGTTCGCATAGAAACAGACAACGACAGACGGACATGGCTATATCGACTCGGCTGTTGATACTGATCAAGAATATATATACTTTATGGGGTCGGAGATGTCTCCTTCTATGCGTTACACATTTCACGACAAAATTATAATACCCTCTGCAAGGGTATAAAAACAACCAGAGAGTAAACCAGGTAGGCGGATATAACTCAGTCTATTCAGCTTGCCGTCCTACTCAAAAATATATATACTTTATGGGGTCAAAAGCGATTCCTTCCTTGATTATCATTTTCAAATTAAATTCCATGGGACAATTTTTATTGGGGCATCTCAATCGAAAATCGATGACTTAAAATTCGCTGCAAAACATGCACTCTCAATTTTTTAATTCGCCGCCTCAAAATGTCTCTGCTCGTTTTTGGATGTAAGGCGCGTAACTATTTATGTTTGAAATCAAGATCATCAAAATAAATGATGATTTTATTTCACAAAACTTCAAATAAATAAGTTAAAATTGTTCTGAATAATAATAATAGTAATAAATATTAAACAAAATTTATTAATTTCTTACTGTTGATTTTAAGTTTACAACAAGAAATGATCTTAATCGCAAGTTTGGCTTTAATAGTATTAGTACTTATATACGCATATGAATCAATATATGCACAAATGCATGTATATATAGTACATCTGTCATACCACCAGACAGACAAAGGGTGAGGCGGATATTCTCAATCGATTCAGCTCGTCATCCTGATCAAGAATATATACATTTTGTGGCCAAAACCGACTGCTTTCTTGATTACCATTTTAAAATTTAATTCCATAAGACAATTATTTTTAGGGCATCTCAGCGGAACTTTTTACAGCGACAATCGAAAATCGATTACTTAAAATATGTTGCAAAGCATGCACTCTCAATTTTTCATTTCGCAGTCTCTCTGAGTACTGCCTTTTGAAAAAGTTCATTCTAACACTGAATAGTGCGCGCGTAACTATTTATATTTGAAATGCTTAAGAAACATAATTAATACCGATCTTTTGTATTGGAATTAAATTATTCTGTTAAGATAAATGTGAAGAAGTAAACGTCTTGGTTGGTTTG
>NW_026999205.1:0-887 GCF_035044405.1 Drosophila montana
AGCCTGTATTCGGGAGCGGCGTTTTCGTATATCCGGTGCAGCTCCTGCGCCGGCTCGTATTTGGCGTGATGCATGAGAGCCCTCAGCTCTATCAAGTATTCCTTGAATTCTTCGCCCACGCGCTGCCTGCGGGACCGGATTTCGTCCTCAAGCCTTTCGAAGTAGCGTGGAGGTAGGAAGAACTCTAGGAAACCCCTCCTACACACTGACCACGGCACATCCCTTAGCCCACTGCTCAAGAACCAACGAGCAGCCCTGTCGCTGAACACCTCACTCATTGCCCGAGGCAAGCGATCAAGGGCAATACCATATGTGATGGCGAGCTCCTCTAGGTCCTCTAGAACCCAAGGGGGTCGGAGCGGCCATCATAGTTCATGCCCCACTTCCGAACTTGTTCCGGAACGTTTGCAAGCGGCCTTACCTCCGACTGAGGGTATGGCATAGCATTGTAGGGACCACTTTGCCTTAGTCTTAATTATTTTCCTTTATGTATTATTGTTTATTTATTTTTATTTATTTGTTTTATTATTTTCCGTCACTTCACAAAAAATCAAAAAAAAATAAATAATCCACTCGATGTTCTCTTCACTTTTAATCCACTTCCATTAGACTTTTTAAGTGCCTGTCTGCTCTTATTGTTCACTTTATTTTTATTCACTCTTAAGCGTATCCGTTCTCAATGCTTTCGCCAACTGTACTGTACAGTGGGACGAATTCAACTTACGTGCGGTGAAAAGTGGAATTCTTCCCACTGTACAGTCGCTCTCGCGACACCTTAACGGCTCTTCGACGCCGACGTCGACTGCGGCGCGCGTTTGTGCACCCTTGTGCAAGCGTGGTCTCGACGTCGCCCGTCTGGCGCGCGCGAGTTACCGTATCGACCACAC
>NW_026999206.1:0-20000 GCF_035044405.1 Drosophila montana
AACTTTTTTTGTGAATTTTAGGAATATTTCGGGTAAATAACAACTGACCATGTTGGACTTTTTATTAAACTATTCGAAAATAAAATGCATATTAAATCTCAAGATATCAAAATAAATATATGCATATGTAAATTATTTTATAGTAGCTGTCATCGTGTTAGCTCTTTGTCGTTCACAAATCAAATCAAAATCACCAGAGTGGGCCAGCTGGGTGGTTGGCTGGTTGGGTGGTTGGGTGGGTGTTAAGGGCAACCTCGTCGTTGACAAGTTGAGCATTTTAATTGCTGCCGTGCGGCCGCTTAAGTTAAATGTCAACAGCGACAGCAACAAAAACAACAACGACAACAGTTGCACTGCCCAACAATAGCGACATTTTCTGTGGCTGCAACCCTTTTTAGTACCAGGTGGGTGAAGGGGGGGGGGGGGGGGGGCGATTGGGTATTGGGGGTGGTGTCTTTTTTGGACACGCAACGAGTCAACTGCCTGTGCGTATCCACAGAATGCGCTAATAAAATATGCATAACAAACTTGAGTCAAACGAGGCACAACAACAACAACAACATTAACCGCACAATCCCCCCAACCCCCGGCCGGCTCAGCCCCTCACCAACGGGCAGACCTTTGTGCTGGGGCTGTCGCACGCAATGCGCTACGCACCATTGTGAAAGGGTTAAAAATCGAAAGTATGAAAACAATTTCGACGATTTTACTGGCTGTTGTTGTTGTTGTTGTTGCTGCTGTTAAATTGTTGGTCGTTGTCGCTGGCGCTATGACTGTGACTTCTCTAACCCGTAAAACTATTATTATGATCATTATAGTTGCGACTCGCAGCTCTGTGGCACCGCCCCTCAACGTAAAACTTCCACTTTCGACCCCCAACCCAGCCATGGAGCACATATAGTATATTTATATATATGTATATATATACATATATATAGGGGAACTTTCAGCACGCACTTTGTGCTGCTGTCGCCCTGTCTCATAAATGTTTTGGCAATAAAACGCAAGTTATAATAATGCACATTGACAGGCAGCGACTTGTCACAGCCGAATGACATGCAGAAAATTTCAATTGATGACAAGAGCTGCGACAATAATGGGCGATTTGTTGTTGTTGCTGACTCCACGGGAAGATTATGCGTATGCACATTACAATTTACGGCTATCATCGTGGTTTGTTAATGGAGTTACACAACTGCTGGTCGACTCGTTGAACAAAGTGTGGCGAGTAGCTATGGCAATCGTTACTTTTACTCGTTGCATAACTTAAGATGTATTCGCTACTTTAATATAATACCTACGCGTTGAAAAGATTATGTATGTATATATGTCTACAAGTTTCCACTCGTTACATTTCCGTTCAAATAAATGTGACGAGAAGCTAATGACAGATAGGCATAGCGACATAACTCCACCGACATATCTTCGCCCACTCGTTACTTTTACATGGTATGTACTTATAGGACTAGCTTATGTTATTATGTATGCTACCGCTCGTTACTTTTACTCGTTACGTTTTCATAAGATTCTTTTATTATATGAAAATTCAACTCGTTACATATTGATACTATTAAATGTGACCTGAAGCTTATGGATTCGTTGACATATTGTTGTATTGTGTATTGCTACTCGTTAATTCTAATAAAATGATTGTGCTGAGAAGCAAATTTTCTTGCTGACACTTCGATGTATATATGCACAAGATTTGTACACATATTAATTTATGCAATAGAGGCCATATTATTCACTAAACTTCACAATTTATAAGCCAACTAAAAGCCTAGTTGAGTCTTCTCGTTATGTTTTACTCGTTAGTTAAGTTTCTCATTTGTACATTGAACATTCTGTACGACTTACCCCAGCTGCTTGGTAAACAATCACATTAATCATGGTACAAATTGCCAGCTCGTAGCTAGGGCAAATGTATTTGATAGAGTCGCGAAGGGGGTGGGGGGAGGGGGGAGGAGGGAGAGAACCGGGCAAGTGTTGTCAACATTGCCATAACCCTTCAGCGAGCATCGCGAGTGTGTGGCAGTTGTGGCTCTGGCGGTGGTGCCACTGGCGACATTTGTGACGGCAGCGGCGGCAGCAATTAATAATACGTAATTTATGGTGCGCATTCAGCTCGCATTTGACTTTTTGGGCCAAAACACTCAAACTTATTGACAGTCTTTCATGATGGCCTGTGCGTGGGTTCAAGAAATTATATAAATAAAAGGGTTACGGACTGCGAGCTACAGACTACGGACTACGGGCCAGGGTTAGGGTTAGGGTTGGGGCTGCGGTTTTTGGCCGCCTTTTATTGCTGCACTTCAACTTGCAACTCTTTTGCGCCTTCCTAGTCAAGCGTTACAATTTACAACCTCATGCGTCGCCACTCATGTGGAACCAGCTATTTGTACAGCTTTGGGTCAGCTCTTTCAATTACCCAAAATTAGCTCTATCGCTGATGGAAATCGTCTAGCCAGCGCTCCGCGCCATATCTCTCTGGGCTAATCCGCAAAACCCTCGCACTCGTTAGTTTTGGCATTCGTGCCAAATTCTATTAGTTAACTTTAACTGTAAGTCGAGTGCTTAACGCTTGGCTTAGCCGAGGGTTAGTGGCGCAGCGCTTAATCCAAATTGGCTTGTTCCCAAAACTGGGCGAACGCCGGGCTCATCCCTTCCACTCGTAGATTACAAACTATGGCTTTATTAAATTAAATGTTACACCTTCCGCAGCCGGCAGGGCAATGCATCAATTCGAAGAGGGTTAGCATTACATACATATATATATACATATGTATAATATATATGAGTTCTAATACCTTACCAGTTGAGGAATCATGAAATCTATAAGAATATTTTAAAAACAATATATTTTTGCATTTACTTTAAGGTCTTTTGATTAGCCTGGAGCCCTTTTCTAGAGACCAGCTAGGAACCTGCTGGTGTGTTAAGGAATCCGTTGAAGCATCGTTGTGTCCAGTCAAAGCCTTAATCTCGTCAAGACGACATAATTTCGGCGTTTCTCTTAGCGAGATTATTTTGTTTTAAAGCGACATAACTTCGCCGATCTAAACTCCGCCGATCTAAGTGTACCGAGTCGGGAATATGTCGGCGGAGTTAGTTCTCTTTGCACATCGAATTGATTTGCTTACTTGTGTATCTGTATCTGTATTTAGATCTCTGGCTGTATCTATAGCTGTATCTGTATCTCTTTTTGTATCTGAATCTGTACCTGTATATATATATATATCTGAATCTGCTTTTGCATCAATATCTGTATCTCTATCTATATACATATATATATCTGTATCTATTTTTGGATCTGTATCTGTATATATATATATATATATGTACATATCTGTATCTTTTTTTGTATCTGTCTCTGCATCTGTATTTGTATCTGCATCCGTGTTTGCCTTTGTTGGTGGACCGCTACAAAGTTAAGTTGGGGCCACTTAATTATGACACTGGATATTTACACGGCTTTATTTGCGTATATATAACATGCAGACCCATTTATTTGCAGTGATACAACAGTTTCCGCTGGGGCATTGAAAACAATAATGCTGCTCATTTTTGTAAAAACTCAGCATTTCGTATTATTTGCCAATGCTTTTGTTTATGTATAATATTTCTGTATAATACATTTAATATCCTTTGTCCTGTTTGTTTGATTAATGCCTCGCATTTGACGGTGCCTGGCGGGCGGGAACAGATAGCCAAATATTCAGGTTAATAATTAATAATGGTAATAAAAATGAAACACGTTTATCTTCTTGCATGTATGTTGTTGTTGTTGTTATTTTTTTGTTTGTATTTTTTGTTTTTATTTTTTATTTGTTTTGTTTTTGTTTTTTGTTGTTTTTTTTTTAGCAATAATTTTTATTTAATTTCCTTTGTTTTGTTGTTGTTTAATTAATTTTAATATAATTGCAGTGACATGAGGTGTTGTTGCTTCATCGTTAAATTTATATTTATTTATATATATAATATATATATTTAAATATATTTATATATATATACTATATATATATATAGTAATATATATGTATATGTGAACATATATATATATATATATATATATATATTTATAATGTTTGTTCTTGTTTTTATTTTGTTTGTCGTGTTTTCGTTTGCATTTAAATTTAATTAACTATAATTAATATTGCTTTTGCGTATAATTCATTCAAAAAAACAGCTAAACAAACACAAAAAAAATTCAATTATATATAAGGGTATACACATATACACACACACACATATATATATATATATATATATATATATATGGATATATACATGCATACATACATCGGTAAGGAAAACAAACTGCGCTACAAACTGCTGTTTTCTTTATATTTCATTATTTATTTTTGCTTTTTATTTCACTTCTTGTAAATTGTTTCGAATATTTTGCTCATATGTCTGTGTGTCTGTCTCTGTGTGTGTGTGTGTGTGTGTGTGTGTGAGTGCATATTGTTTTTAGGTTGGAAATTGTGGAGTGGGTGTGGTCAGGAATTAGAGGGTCGTGTTTGAAACTTAAAGCAGTTGCTGTTTGCTGCGTCTTTGTCGCTCTAAACTTATGCGAGGAACATGCGTTGAATGCCTTTTAATAATTCACTTAATTTACAAAAAAAAAAAAAAAAAAAATATTGGTGTATATAATATATGTATATAAATATATGTATATATATATATGTATATATATATGTATATATGCTATATAGGATGTACATATATGATTAAAATAAAACACACACAATAATACTAAGTAGCTATTCCGAGTCTGTTCGAAAGAATTATAATTATACAAAAAAAAAGTGTCTTGTTCTTTGGTTTTAGAACTTAAAAATTAGCAAAAAAAAAAAGTTCAAAAAAAATATGTATTAAATAAAAAGGTAAAATACATAAGAACTTGTATTATAGGATGCAATATCGTGAAACTGTGCTATAACTGGCTGAGTGTGTGTGTGAGTGTACGTACGTACGTGTGTGTGTGTGTGTGTGTGTGTGTGTGTGTGTGTCGCTGCTACTAAGTGTCTACAAGAAGAAGAGGAGAAGCTCGTGAATGCTGTGGAACCAGAACAGAGGGCTGCCCTGCGGGAGGGGGCTGGTTGCCAGAACGGGAACGACGTTGAGCCACTCGACGGGCACTGAAGGGATGGTGGAGGGGAGGGGGGGGGGGGGGGGGGAAAGGGGGCTCTCGGGTTGCTGGTGTGCTCCAAATTAATATAAATTATGCATTTGTTTGGATGTTACGGTACACGGTACTTAAGAACTACGTAAATTAGTTTAAATATAGTTAATGCTTTCGCTTTTTACGCAATTTTATTCATGTTTTCTTTTATTTTATTTTTTTATTTTTATTTTTTTTTTTTGGGTTTTTTTTTTTCTTTTCTTATTTAATTCAATTTACGATTATTAAAAAAAAATTTCATCCTATGACTAAGAAAAAAAATTTACGCTCTTTGCATGCTTATTTTGTTTTGCTTTTTCTTTTTCTTTTTCTTTACTTTTTTTGTTATTTTTTTTGTTGTTTTCTTTTTGTTTTTTTTTTGTTTTCTCGCGTTATTCTTGTGTTCTTTATGCCATTCGCATTTGCTGCTTTTTGTCAAACGTTACATTGTTTTTAGATTTACATGTATATGTGTGTGTATGTGTTTATATGTGTGTGTGTGTGTATATATATAGGCGCCATCTTTGATGTTGCTAATTTGTTTCAATCGTACAATATCAATATATCAATATATATGCATATATGTAGATATAAATGTATATGTATATGTATGTATATGTATATACATATAAATTTGTCTGCCGCTGAGCGCGATTTACTTGCTGCTCTCTCTCGCTCGCTCGCTCACTTTGAATATCATCTATGAAGAAATATGTGTGTGTGTGTGTGTGTGGTACATACATATATATATAAAGTTGTTATGCTTAAGTGCTAGTAATTGTGGGTGGTGGGGGGAGGGAATAATGCAAAAAGCTTGAACTAATTGCTAGAGCACTGGGCAACGTTTAAGGAAACGAAAACTACTATCTCTCTCTCTCTCTCTCTCTCTCTCTCTCTCTCTCTCTCTCTCTCTCTCTCTCTCTCTCTCTCTCTCTCTCTCTCTCTCTCTCTCTCTCTCTCTCTCTCTCTCTCTCTCTCTCTCTCTCTCTCTCTCTCTCTCTCTCTCTCTCTCTCTCGCACACTCTCGCTCACGCCTCGCTTTCTTCTACTATGTTTCTCCCTCTTTCTCTCTCTCTCTCTCTCTCTCTCTCTCTTTTTAAACTAGGTTTTCAAAGCTGGCGGGTCCTGCGCATCACAAAAAATTTACAGGCTAGGCGTTGCTTATATCGATTACACACAAAAAAAAAAGCGTATATATATATATATGTATATATATATATGTATATATCGGATTACAGCTATACGCAAAGCGACCCGCAACGTCTCTAGGCTCTATGGGTATTAGGTGCGTGTCTGTGTGTGTGTGTGTGTGTGTGTGTGTGTGTGGGTGTGTGTGTGTACTACATGCTATATGCTACAAATATGCCTAATATAGATCGCTGGCGCTATTTACACTTAAGCGCAGTGTTGGTTAACTGAGGCCGCTGGCCAGGGCCGGAGCGCGGGCCATTGCTGGGCCCGAACTGCTGCTGTTGGGCGCGAGCTAAAGCTGCTGCAGCTGAACCGTTTGCGGTCAGACATCGACATCCAGATCGATGACAGAGCTGCGATCGTGCTCATCATCGTCGTCGTCATCGGGGCCGCCCTCCTCGCAATCGGAGCGGCCGTCCTGTAATTGTCACTGATCCGTTGCCGCCGCCGCATGATGCCCGTGCGTCTGTCCGTGCGTATGATGTGTGTGCGGATGTGTGTGATGCGCCTGGGTGTGATGCAGTTGCGCCGTTTCCTCCGATAGCAATGAGGCAGCCGCTGCCGCTGCCGCAGCTGCTGCTGCCGCCGCTGCCGCAGCGCTGCCATTGTGCTGCACCTCGAGGCCGTTGACCATCTTCTCCATGCTCTTGAGCTCCGACGGCGAATGCTGCGCCTGCCGCTTCAGCAGCGATGGCGGCGTTGTCGGCGACATTGATATGGGCCGCGTTGGCGGCGAGTGCGAGGAGGCGCGCGGTCGCGGACTGGAGCTCAGGCTGCGCGGTCCGTTGTCCAGACCCAGGCCGCCGCTGCCAGCGGGCAGCAGATTGGGCGGCGCTGCTGCATCGGCGCTGCCATTGCCGCCGCTGCGATTTGCATTCGAGCCGGGCGTCACCGCATCAAATGCCGAGCCCAGGCTGCCCGGCAAGCTGTACGGCGAGAAGCGATGGCTCTTCAGGCCCTGCAGCGGCGAGACGGGCGTATGTCCGGCGGCCGCATAGGCGTGCCCAAATAGCGCCGGATGCTGGGCAGCCAGCGCTAGCTGCGCATTGAACAGCAGGCCCGGATTGAGGCCGGCGGGATTCATGGCAGCGGCCGCTGCCGGATTGTGCAGCAGACCCAGATGCGGCGGCGGATAGAGTCCGTGCGGATAGAGGTAAGGCAACAGATGCGGCGACGGGTGTATTGGTGGTCCCACAGATATATTGGGCGACGGATAGCTGCCGGCCGCGTTAAGACCGGCCGCTGCCGCCGCCGCCGCAGCAGCTGCACCACCGCCAACGCCCTCTTTGGGACTGCCCGTTGAGGTGGGACGAAAGGCACCGCCGGTGCTGCCGCCGACGCTCTCCGAGCAGCTCGAGTCGCTGCCATCGCGCTCCATATCGTCCGCCTGCAGACGGCGACGCAGTGCTTCCTCTGCATTGGCCGCTGCCGCATGCTCACCGGCGCCAGCGCCAGCCAAGTGATTGAACCAGGCAGCCAGGGCTGCTAATCCGACGAGTGGCGAGTGACGAGAGACGAGTGGCGAATAGCGAATGACGAGTAGCGAATAGAGAGTGACGAGTTGCGAGTAACGAGTAACGAGTAACGAGTAGCGAGTAACGAGTAACGAGTAGCGAGTAACGAGTAGCGAGTGACGAATTGCATGGAACGAGAACAAAAGAAAACAAGAAATTTCACCAGTTAGACATGTGGCTTAGATCAATTGAACGCAGTTCAGTGAACAGTGACTGCTATGTGATAACTTACCCGAGTGCTGGTGTGCGTGCATCTGCTGCAGCGAGTGGCTCAACGGCAACAGCGGACTCTGCGGCGGGCCCACCACATCCAATAGCTTATCCTCATCGTCCTGCTGATTATCGAGCAGCGCCGCGGCGTGCGCCGGATGCAAATGTGGCGGCCGACCTGCATGCCCCAAATGGAGCGGTGCTCGCGAGCTGCTCACATGCGTGGGATTCAGTTTGTCCGAGTCGGACCCTCGATTGGACATCAGCGCCTGCCTGTAACAACAGTTGTACGAGAAAACAAAACAAATTAGAACATCCAATTGTCTAAATGCACATTAGCCATGGTTAAGCCATGTTATATGAGATATTAACTGGCGGGAAAAGCAGGAGGGGGAGTTCTTGAAGAATTTTGATCTCTATTTCTCATAAGCCCAACTGTGAATCATTGTAACCCAAATTTGTATTATTGCAAGCCTTAAAAAGGTCCGAATCCCAGATTAATCGTAGGCTATCACAGACGTGCAATAATAATATCATCTATCTCAAATAACATATGAAAAACATAGTTGTAAAGGCAAAATGAAATACAAAACAAGAAAGAATTCCAAAAAGTACGAAAAGTACTCTAAAGAAAATACTCTGTTGGTATCAATATAAATTGAATTAGCCGAAAATCGGATAAACTGAAATGCAATCGAATGCGAACATTTTGCAACACTGGCACTTTTTGGGCGTGTCGCGTTCTTGGCATCGTTCCTATTTTATTTTTTCATCTATTAGCCTTTTTGTTGGCTATTCGAGGCACTGGCATAATATTTGTGCTAGCTGGGAATATCTGCTAAATGATAAAACGACGCTGCCGGCATATGAATGGCTGGCATGGCAAGGGGCTGCTGATCCGGGTCGGATGGTCGGTGGGTGGGGGGGATATATATGTATATGTATAACCGGAACCTTAATTGAAATGTAACAATGGCAGGCGGAAACAGGCGGCAGTTTGTGTCTGGGCCGACAATGAAATTGGAAAATAATTCAAAACACGTTAGTGTAATTTAGTGGCTGAACTGGCCGTAATACACCGTAAGCTTCAGTAGAAATCCTCAAACCACCCCCCCCCCCCCCCCCCTCCTCTATCCAAAGCCGCTGGCACTCCCCCCACGCAGCCCTGCCAAACTAGGTCCGTGCATTTTGTACGTTTGCTTTTTTGTTGTTGTTCACACATCAAAGCAACGCTGCCAGCGCCAGGCCGTGCTCGCAAATTGGGCAATTTACTAGCACACACACACACACAGCCACACACACACACACAGCCACACACACACACAGGCACACGGACATGTGTGTATCATTATCACAGCAACCACAAAGACCGGAACCACCCATAGACAGGAGCTCGCAATTTCGCCACAGGCGTCTTCTTTTACACTTAACTGTTTTTCCACGTACTTCGCATCACCTGCGTACGTGTGTGTGTGTGTGTGTGTATGTGTGTTGTGTATATACCTAATTTAATAGCAAATCAATTTGTGTTAATCTAGGCAGCTTTACGAGCCCACCCACTTAACCACAAAGGGCAACAGCTAAAAACAAAAACGGCGCCTCAAATGGGGCGCCGAAATTACTGCCTACAATTTCTACCAAAATTAAGCAGCAAATAAAGCGCTGAATAGAAATGCAAACAATATTTTGTTGCTCTTGCAACTAGATGTATGGGAAAAATGGGATTAGGAAGCCATGAAAAGCAAAATGATTTCCATTAAAATGATTTTAAATTGTACAAAAATATCTAATAAAATAGCCTGAAAATGACCACGAAAATATGCATTAAAATTAACCTAAAAATATCTACAAAACTTTCCACCAATATTTCCCTAACATGTTCACAAGCATTTCTATTAAAACTGACCTAAAAATGTCCATAAGTTAAATCGAATAAATTGTACTTAAAGTGTCAACAAAAATTTCCATAGAAATGTCCATTAAATGTACCTTAAATTTGCCTTTAGTTATTATCTTAATTATTGTCTTGTTATTGATCATATTGATATTTCCATTAGATATCCCGCTTCACTTACGCCAGAGACAAGGACTATAAAATGTTATTCAGCGCAAGTGCAAATAAAAATACCCATTTTAAGCGCCCCCGTGGCTAAAGGTGCGCCCAATTGACGTGTCTAATGCTAAACCGCTCCTGTGGCTCACATGTAATTCAACCATAAATTTCAGCACTCGCACAAAAGGCAACTAAGACGTTTATCTTAGCTTTTGTGCTGAAAACGACTCACCTACCACCCCCCCCCCCCCACACACACACACACACACACACACTCTCCCACACCTCTGTCAGCTGTGCAGCGTGGGCGTGGGCGGCAGTATGGAGCGCCGAAAGTTGTTGAAATTGCGCTGCTCTGTAATTTTTGAATTATATCTAAATGTGCGGCTAAAACCAGTCCGCACACACGCCCACTCGAGCCACGCCCACCACAACATTGGCAAATTAACAGAGAGGCATGCAGAGCGAGAGCAGTGAAAACGAGAAGAGAGGGGCAGAGAGGCAGTAGGGAGGGGGGGGGGGGGGAAGGCAGATGAGGCAAATAAAAAAGTGCGCCAATTGTCAACTAACGCCTGCGGCTATTTGGCAGCAGCAGCATGTGGCACGGCTGGGTGGGGCAGGGGCGCAGGGGGGCAGGGGGTGTGGCGCAACACTGGCTGGCAAATAAATATGAAAAGGAATTTCAATTGCTGCTGCTGCTGCTGTTAAAACTGTTTTCACTTTAGATTTCCGTTGCGCCCGCGGCCAGTGCAAAGGCAATTGCAAAGAGTTTGCGAGCGGGGGGAATGTGACCGGCGAGATGAATATCATTCCGCCGGAAGTTGCGCAGTTGTGTGACCGGGGTGAAAGAGCGAGAGAGAGAGAGGGGGGGAGGGGGAGGGACAGTTGACTGTGGCATAGTTGCCACCAATTAGCGGCGCTTGCTGTGCAGCGACACCCAAGTCGCAGGACGAGCGAATGCTGGAAATGTCGCCACGGCATTGTTGTTGTTGCTGCTGTGGCAAGTTGTTGTTGTTGTTGCTGTTAGCTGCTAATGAAGCGCAGCCCAGTCGCTGGCTGGCTGGCTGCAAAAAAAAAAAGGGTTAACCACAAAAAGTTGCTGCCGCGTTGAGCTGCTTAAAATGTGTTTTGTTTTTTCGTTGTTGTTGCTGCCAATTGACAAAAGTCTGGAGTTTGCCTAAGTCGCACTAATTGCCCAGATTTTATGGCCCCGGCTCCGGCCCCGGCCCCGACCCCGGCCCCAGCCCGGGCATTGGGCATTCAGGCTAATTGCAAGTCTATGCAAAAAGTTAGCTAAGCTCTTTAGTGGCTTGCAACCCTCCGACTCCTACACACGACGCCTTAGCACCAAAAATAATCATCATAAAAAGAAAAATTATATAAAAAGCGAATATATGAATGGCCATTCTGAGAAGGCCGCAGATTAAAAAAGCTTTGCAAATAGGCGAGCGGAATTGTGTAGATATCTTTAAAGAGACTTAATTTTATTCCATAAAGCATTTAGCTTATATAGCATATGGCATATGGCATAAAGATGCTAGAAGCATTTGGCGAAGTCAAGTGAATCATATTCCGGCTTTGTCAAGACCTCTTGTTAAGCAAATAGCTTTCTCAAACAAGAACCTTGATACACGCCAAAGGCATTTGTTATATAGCATTCCGATCGGGCCGGCTCCGAGAGAATGAAGAGAGCATGAAAGAAATGGATTTGGGCAAATTTTCGTATTGGCAGATGAGCTGCTTGTTTGCTGGATCCGGATCCGGAATATATATATTTGACTGGATGTCTCCCTCTATAGTACACTCTGCAAGGGTATTAAGCCATAGTCTACTTTTGAGCGCAGGCTTTTCATTAATAATTGCCCTCAACTTTGGAGGAAAGCTCCAAGCCCAAGCCCAACCCCAAAACACAAAACACAAACGAAACCGAAACCGAAGCACAGACCAAAAACCTGACACATGGCTGTCACAGCAATGACCAGTCAAATTTCAGTAGGGCAATCGGAGGGGGGCGGCTCTGTTGGTTGGCTGACAAAAACAGGCAATGCATGATTTCAGCTGACAGTCGAAGGCAAATAGAAACCGCACGCGGCTAGAAATGCCCAACACGAGGATACCCTGTAATCAGCTAAGTGAATAATAACATTATTTTCTAAAGCTGCGCCAACAATAACTTGAATCCATCTTTGGGCTTTTTAGATTTGATTTAAAACGTCGTGGCTTGCCAATGGATAGCTATGAATTCTCTGTTATCGGGCAATCCAGTTATCGAAAAAACTATAATTAACTTTGACTGTGACTAATCTTCGAGAATCTAAACATAAAACAGAAGAAAGGCACACATGTGATTTTAATGTTTGCAATATGCAGAATGCGAGATGAGTTTCGAAATCGATAGTAATCGATAAGTGCAATCGAAAGAGTAATATAAACTTAATGTCTGTATGCGAATGAAGAGCAATCTCATTTTAAATATATCTGCTATTTAGACAAGGATTTGATTGCCTATCGGTTTATATTGATTATTGGAAAAACGAGCGGAAAATCTAAAAAAGTCTTGATTTGTGTATGCTCAACTTGTTGAATGGACAAACGATAAAAATTTGTTGCATCTGACTCGTATCATTGGTGAGATCTACACAAAATAGGAGAATTGGCAATCGATATTTATCGGTTTTGAGAAAATGGAAGCAGTTAGCGGTCAGGCATGGTCTAAACGACGCAGTCTCGCGTCTCGATCGAGAACATAAATACTTAATGTGAACGAGGCAGTCGATTTGTTTGCGTACATAACATACATACATTGATTGGCAAACGTTTATACCCGTTTTGGGCATATTAATGGGTGCTGCGCATAAAAGGAAACTAGACAAGAGCTAAACAGACAGCGCGGCTAGGAGTGGTTGCAGCGGGGGGGAGCTGGGGGTTGGGGCTAGGCAGCCAGGGCTGGGCTCTGCGGGGGGGCTGGCTTGGCAGCTAATGTCAATCAAGGCGCTTGTAATCAGTTTTACAACAACTCAACGGGAAGGAAGGGCCGCAAGTAAATTGTTTGTGTCAATGCAGCAAACAGAAGACTGATGAAGTCGTTCCCGGTGCCTGTCCAAATACGCCGCAGCTCATCATCGTCTTGTCATTGTCAGTTGCACACACAAAGTGAAAATTGATTTGTAACGTTTAACAAAACGTTGAGCCAGCTATTAAATGTCATTCATCATTATGCTAAGTCACAGATTTCAAACAGGACTGTCCGCCTCCGCCTCCGCCGCCGTCTCTGCTGATGTGGCCGGAAACCGGAACCACTCCAGGCTCTAGTCAAATCCCCCCATTGCTGTTGTGTGTTGACTTTTTGGGTTATCCTTCAAAAACAATTGCGAAAAGTCAGAAAGCATTTGATCAGCGCCCACGCTGAATTGCACTGCAGGCGTGCTCGTTCGGCCAACAGGAAATTGAAATCAATCCATCAATATGGATTACATGCGCACAGCTGGTGGCTGGCTTTATATATATATATGTATATATATATACAGTCGGGGGGAGTGTTGGGGGCCAGACCAGAAAGGTGCCAGTCATCATTATCAGCTCGTCATCAACATCATGATGATAAACAGCAGCCGCAGCCGGAGCTCATCATTATGTTGACTTTGTGGCCACTTGGACTCGTGCTGGAATTCCGGATCCATGCCACCCCGGTCAGTCCTTGACGTTTGGCGCTTTGTATGAGTTGCAATTTGCCAAGCAGCAGGCTAATTAGTTCCGCACAGATTTGACAAAAATTAATGCCTGCTAATCAAGGCACAGATACATCTGCAGATAAATCTGCAGATACAGATACAAGCGAGTCAAATGAGCACACAGACTCGAGCTAGACAAACGAGCTTTGGCCTGACAACAAATACCAAAGAGAAGCCAATTCCCGATGACCAAAGCCCCTGCAAAACCCACTCGCTGTGCAGCTAAAAGTGCTGATTAGTTTGCTTTTTGAGGCGGTCAGCATGAAGTACTTTGAGCGAGTGAGAGTTTCGACTTTGTGAATTGAGGGTTTCGATTTCGTGTTCAATTCAAATTCGGAGCTGTCCAGACAAACAGACAGGCAGACAGTTGGGCAGATGGACAGATGGACAGAGTTAAGAGCTGATTGCGTTGTCCTCTAATGCCTCATTCAGCCAATCTTATGAGCGCATCTGCAAGCTAATTGAATCAAAGAGGAGGAGAGGAAAAGCTGAATTAAAGAAAAACATCTATTTAGCCAGGCCAGGCCGAAGGCGAAAAGAGTTGATTTAATAGACCAGTTGCTTAAAGTGAAGCCGTATCCAGGTTCAAGTGTACCTGGCCAGAGAGTACCGAAAATTAGTACAAGTACTATACTATCTAACACGGAGACGACATAACTCCGCCGTTGACCATGGCGAGATTATTTCGTTTAAGGGCAACAAATCTCCGGCGCGGAACAAATGATGTTGTTACCCGCATTGGAAATGCTTGGAATTCTTGCCTTGAAGGAGATCCTTCGACAACAACAGTTGCTAGACTCAGATAACCTGGCAACAAGTATGCTCCAAGAAGTATTCGCATGGTAGAAATCACTTTCAACCCTAAATTACCCTTAAGGATTGTTTAAATATTTGATTATCATTTGTTTCCATCTTCTATTAAAGCCATTTAGCCCAATTCTAGCAAAACAATTTCAGCTAATGCAGAGTAAAGTCTTTTAGGAAATGACTGGGATGGGACCCTTCCTCTGAAACTGTGACCTATGCTGATTTTCATTCAATCTATAACCGATATTAAGTAATTATATACTGGAAGAAATTATCCCGTCTCGTAAAAGAAAATAAATAACATTTGATGTCACTTTTTCAAAGCCGGCGCCGTTGATGCAAAACTTTGACCAAAGTATTGCCCCAAAAAGTAAGTTTCTTAGTCGAGCCTGGATTAGCGAACTCTTTTATATAAATATATATACAGATATGTGGGGAATGTATATATTTGGTCAAGGAAATTGCTTAACTCTAGTGATACTCACTTCTTTTCGCGTTTGCCAGCACCCGTATCACGAAAGCCCTTCGCAAAGGGATTGTTGTCAATCTTCAGCTGAGTTATCTGTAAAACAAAACAACGATATTCATTTTGATGGCACTCATTCATGGCCGATCGGCGTCTATATTGAGTATAGCTTACCTTCTCGTTTTGATATGCAGTCACAGCTATGAACTCCGTCTCCTTGAACACGTACGTGCGAAACGTGGAATATGGTAGCTTCAAGATATCGTTGGCTCGCACCAAATGAAAGCGCGGCTGATATTTATGCATTGAGTTCAGTATTGTCTACAGCAGCAGGAGAAAGAGACGGGCATAGAGCGTGGAAGAGAGAAGGATACAGCATAAGATTAGTTCGCTTAGCATGCGAAAATGCAATGAGACCACAAAAAAAAAAAAAAAACACAAAAACACAAAACGGCATAAAGTATTCCGTTTGGCGGCAGTAACTTGACAAAACTTGACAGGCCCAAACAGAGGCAAGCACACACACATACTCACACACACACTCGCACACACTCACACACACTGACAGGTAAGCTGCACAAAGACATTGCAAATGGCTGTAGACTGTCGCAAGTCGGCGACATTCCTGTAGGCGACCACCCACCAAAGTGCACGAGCCGCCAAGACCAGACCTGTGGAGCGAAAGAGACCGAGCCCAAGTTGGGGGCAAAAGAGAGAGAGAGAGAGAGAGAGAGCGGGCGGGCGGCGAAACGAAGTTTTGTCATAAAATATGAATTTGTCTGCAGCGCAGTCGAACCGCGAGACCCCCCAAGCAAAGACATTCGCGACTGTTGCAAGAAGGAACACCTTTTTAATTACCATAACTCGTCGAATCGACTTCGATTAAACGACAACAGAGCCCAAGCCGAACCAGCCAGGGTGCGGGTGCTGCGGTGCAGGACAGTCAGGCTCAGTCTAGGCCGTAAAGCTCTAGACCTGACCGGGCATAGTCTGTGCCTTCAGCTTGTTTTCGGTTCTTGTTGCTGTTGCTGCGTGTGGACCTCACAGGCTGCTGCTGCTGTTGCTGCTACGTCTGGCGACGGACTTCGCCATTTTGTTCATGTAATTTTAAAAAACAAGACTCAGACTTTAGGCTGTTGCTCTAGCCGTGGCTCTGGCTGCCTCTGTTGCTGCTGCTGCTGCTGCTGGTGCTGCTGCTGCTGTTGATGGCGACAACAACAACACCACAGACAACCGCAGCAACAGCAACAGAAACAACAACCGGCTGGCTAGTTGCCCCTCTTTTGACTGTATCTTGTATCTGGACTTGATTTGCACGCCCTCTCTAAAAGAGACCACCAATGGCGTTTGTGGTGTCATGCACAAAGGTGTGACTAATAAGATGGTTGCAGTTCTTGCTCTTGTTGTCAGCAATATAATTGTGTAACTAGTTTGCTGAATACAACTAAAGAAATCAGCAACGAGGCGACGAGTAGACTTTTAGAGAGCAGCCCTTTAGCGAGTAAAGCTGAAAACGGATAACTGAATGCATAACGAATGCCTCCAGTCAAGCTATAACGAGTGCCACGACAGCGAGTAGCCTATAAGCAAGAGAAACATGCACCTAGAACAATAAAGAGCGACAACGGATAGAACAATGATTAAACCTTTATATATATGAAAACGTTACCAGGTAGCAATAGGTATTTCAGTGAAGACACAACGTTTAGGATATTAACGAGTAAAGCAACAGCGAGTAGAACAAAAGCAAGTGACATCTGAACGCCTACTAGAACAATTAAAATAAAGCTACAACAAAGTCAGTAATACAAAGTAGTAGAGCAACAGCGAGTGCCGCAATAACGAATCAAACTACAACGAGTAGAGAAGTTACATGCAGATTAATAACGAGTAGTGCAATGAGTATATCTATTAATTTAAGAGAATAACCAACAGCATTAGGAAAAATGCAGAACGATAATGAGAACAACCAATAGATTAACAACGAGTAGAGCAATGAGATAATCTATTAGTAGAACAATATTAGCCAATAGCAAAAGGAGTAGAGTAGAGTAATAAGTAAAATAGTGTATAGACCAAGAACGAGTCAAAAAGCAACGAGATAAGCCACAACGAGAACATCAACGAGTAGAGCGGCAACGAGTAAATAATCAAGTAGTGTGCTAATCATATAGAATTTAAATTATATTGATTCTCACGCTACACTTAGCTGGCACTCGTCAATTGACTGGACTCGTTGACGTGTCCACTTAATTAATGTGAATGCTGCAAATACTAGTCGAATACGCAGCCATTAATTCATGCAGTGTGCATTCGCTTAAAGGCAGTGACTGTGGCTTTTTATTGCCTGGCCAAAAGCCGAAGGCTGGCAAAAAAAAAAAAACCAAAAAAAAGCTGATTAATTGCCGACGTCGCCATTTTGGACTGGACACTCGCTGCAGTTGGCCGTGCGGCGACTCCACACGGCCTAACACTCGCAATCGCAATCGCAAACGCATTCACTGCCAGCGAATTGCTTCTGACATGGCCGATTTGGGCCGGCTTTAAAAGGCAACAGTTTATTGGCAAGCGGCAAGCGGCTAGCTGTGCGCTCGTTCATCAATCAAATCGCCGAGACGCTGAGCTCAGCTCTGCTGAACTGAACTGAGCTGAGCTGAGCTGAGCTGAATGAGTCGCAATCGCTGCCTAGTCCATAAATCGTTGGCGCAAAGCGCGTTGTTCGTTGTCGTCTACTTAAAACGTCGTTTGCTAATTTGCTTTAAATTTATTGACACATAAATTCATTTAGGCTGCCGCAGCAGCAGCAGCAGCAGCAGCAACAATTACTCGTTGCGAGTTGTGCGTTTTGCATGTGTCTAGAATTTATTGATAAAACAATTTGCATTATTACATTCAATTTTATTCAATTTTCTTTTTATGCATCTCTTTCTCTTTCTCTCCTGCTGCCACGCAACGAGCTTCGCATTTATTCATGCAACTCAACTGTTGCTGGGGTGCGTTCAGCGGCGGGAAACAAAAAAAAACAAAAACTGAATAAATAAAATGAATTGCAAAAGGCGCAAAATTGTCATTTAAAATGTCATTCGACGGCGAGTCGACAAGCTGCCGAGTTTGAATTGCGATTTAAATGAAAATAACCGTGAAGATAGCCATAAAAAATAAAATAATATGTGCATGCACCACAGCAATGTAGTTGTTGTTGTTGTTGTTGCTGCTGCTGCTGCTGCTGCTGCTGCATTTCAGTTTTCCAAATGGGCATAAACAAGTCTAATTAGACATGAAGTGCGATTACACGGACGCCACGCAGTCGTCGTTGTCGTCACACAACAAGCAACAAATCAGCAGCAACTGCAGCCGCCGCAGCAGCAACAGTTGCTGTTGTTGTTGCAGTTGTTGTTGCTGTTGCTGCTGCTGCTTCTCAGTTGTGATTGTAGTTGTTGTTGCTTTGCCAAGCCAGACAAAAGACGGGCGCTCACTTGCTGGCAGATCTAGTTGCTGCTGCTGTTGTTGCTGTTGTTGCTGTTGTTGCTGTTGTGATTTTATGCGCTGATTGAATTGATTGGCAGGCAGCTCTAATGCAATTATGCGTCAAATATTGTCTAGATTTTTCGTATATGATTGGCCGCGTGCAACTAATGCAAAATTCAGCAATTGCTGCTGTTGCATTGCGGCACGTTTCTAGGCTGCGGCCAGCGGCCAGCGGCCCGGCCCGGCCCGGCCTGGCACCTTGTGTCCAGTTGGCCAACTCGAATCCAATCCATGGGCCACTTAATCACTCTATATATCGCCCGGGTGACAAACTGATTGAGCCGCCGGCAACTAAAACCAAAAAAGGCAACAGCAATTTTGGTGTTGCTGCTGCTGCTGTTGCTGTTGCTGCTGCTGTTGCTGCGGGCCTTTACGTGCTGTTGCCGTTGGGGCCGCATCTTTCACGCTAGTCATGTGGCCCGATACTCAATTGCGCACCTCTTGCGCCGCCCTGCTGCCAGTGACACGTTTGTTTTGGGCTTTTGCGTGTTGATTGCTGTTGCTGTTGCTGTAGCTGTTGATCGCTGTTGTAGTTGCTGCTGTTGTTGTGATTGCTGTCGCTGTTGCTGTTGCACACTCATTGTTGGCATATTATCACATAATTTAACTGATGATGGCACTGCAGTTGCTGTTGCTGTTGTTGTTGCTTGGTGATTGCAGTCGTCAGCTTGTTGTTGCTGCTGTCGATTGTTGCTGTTGTTGTTGTCGTGGTTGGCGTGCTGCTTAATTGAATGATCACTCACACTTTGATTTGGCATGTTTTGTTCACATGCAACCAGCAGCGGCAATAACACGGATGATCGCTAACGGTTATCGACAGTTGCATCGACTGAACGCATCGCGACTTCCACAGCGATATCTCCACTTGATCGTGACTGAATGCCAGCAGCAGCAGCAGCAGCAGCAGCAACAACAGCAACTGCCTCAAATTACAGCTAGTTGCAATGTTCTGCAATCGGTATGCGCTTTTGAGTAGCTGCGAAAATCTAAAGTGCCGTGAAGGCATGTAAATCGCTCTAACCACTGATATAGTTTACTTATCGATAAATATATATGTATATATATATATCGATTAGCGCCGAGCGTGAACAGGCCTTATACTAATTGCTTGACTGGTTATAACGGAGAGTTCTTTCAGATTCTGCTTAAGTCAGTTTTTGGACTTGTTGCCGCAATAATTGTGCGTTAGCTTAGCTGCGGCCATGATCGACCGCCATAGTCGATATGTATCGATATATGTACCTGCTTCGATAAATCGTAACAATTGTACTGACATGCCTGCATCAGAAGCTGCAATGATGTGACTACTTCAGCGACTTATCGATATACCAAATCT